>NC_041388.1:599187196-599193927 GCF_002162155.2 Triticum dicoccoides
AGGATTCGCGGAGGGGGGAAAAGAGGAAGGGGGGCCGGCCCCCTCTCCTTGTCCTATTCGGGCCAAGGGAGGGGAGGGGCGCGCGGCCCATCTCTGGACCATTCCGGAGTTCCTCGTCATGTCCGTGATCTCATTCCGGACTCCGAACAACATTCGGTCACCAACATACATAACTCACATAGTACTATATCGTCAACGAACGTTAAGCGTGCGGACCCTACGGGTTCGAGAACTATGTAGACATGACCGAGACACCTTTCTGGTCAATAACCAATAGCGGGACCTGGATGCCCATATTGGCTCCTACATATTCTACGAAGATCTTTATCGGTCAGACCGCATAACAACATACGTTGTTCCCTTTGTCATCGGTATGTTACTTGCCCGAGATTCGATCGTCGGTATCCAATACCTAGTTCAATCTCGTTACCGGCAAGTCTCTTTACTCGTTCCGTAATACATCATCCCGCAACTAACTCATTATTTGCAATGCTTGCAAGGCTTAAGTGATGTGCATTACCGAGAGGGCCCAGAGATACCTCTCCGACGATCGGAGTGACAAATCCTAATCTTGAAAGACCTCAACCCAACATGTACCTTTGGAGACACCTGTAGAGCACCTTTATAATCACCCAGTTATGTTGTGACGTTTGGTAGCACCCAAAGTGTTCCTCCGGCACACAGGAGTTACATAATCTCATAGTCATAAGAACATGTATAAGTCATGAAGAAAGCAATAACAACATACTAAACGATCGGGTGCTAAGCTAATGGAATGGGTCATGTCAATCAGATCATTCAACTAATGATGTGATCCCGTTAATCAAATGACAACTCTTTGTCCATGGTTAGGAAACATAACCATCTTTGATTAACGAGCTAGTCAAGTAGAGGCATACTAGTGACACTCTGTTTGTCTATGTATTCACACATGTATTATGTTTCCGGTTAATACAATTCTAGCATGAATAATAAACCTTTATCATGATATAAGGAAATAAATAATAACTTTATTATTGCCTCTAGGGCATATTTCCTTCAGTCTCCCACTTGCACTAGAGTCAATAATCTAGATTGCACAGTAATGATTCTAACATCCATGGAGCTTTGGTGTTGATCATGTTTTGCTCATGGAAGAGGCTTAGTCAACGGGTCTGCTACATTCAGCTCCATATGTATCTTGCAAATCTCTATGTCTCCCACCTGGACTAGATCCCGGATGGAATTGAAGCGTCTCTTGATGTGTTTGGTTCTCTTGTGAAATCTGGATTCCTTTGCCAAGGCAATTGCACCAGTATTGTCACAAAAGATCTTCATTGGACCCGATGCACTAGGTATGACACCTAGATCGGATATGAACTCCTTCATCCAGACTCCTTCCGTTTGCTGCTTCCGAAGCAGCTATGTACTCCGCTTCACATGTAGATCCTGCCACGATGCTTTGTTTAGAACTGCACCAACTAACAGCTCCATCGTTTAATGTAAACACGTATCCGGTTTGCGATTTAGAATCGTCCAGATCAGTGTCAAAGCTTGCATCAACGTAACCATTTACGATGAGCTCTTTGTCACCTCCATATACGAGAAAGATATCGTTAGTCCTTTTCAGGTATTTCAGGATGTTCTTGACCGCTGTCCAGTGATCCACTCCTGGATTACTTTGGTACCTCCCTGCTAGACTTATAGCAAGGCACAAATCAGGTCTGGTACACATCATTGCATACATGATAGAGCCTATGGCTGAAGCATAGGGAACATCTTTCATTTTCTCTCTATCTTCTGCAGTGATCGGGCATTGAGTCTAACTTAACTTCACACCTTCTAACACAGGCAAGAACCCTTTCTTTGCTTGATCCATTTTGAACTTCTTCAAAATCTTGTCAAGGTATGTGCTTTGTGAAAGTCCAATTAAGCGTCTTGATCTATCTCTATAGATCTTTATGCCTAATATGTAAGCAGCTTCACCGAGGTCTTTCATTGAAAAACTCTTATTCAGGTATCCCTTTATGCTATCCAAAAATTCTATATCATTTCCAATCAGTAATATGTCATCCACATATAATATCAGAAATGCTATAGAGCTTCCACTCACTTTCTTGTAAATACAGGCTTCTCCGAAAGTCTGTATAAAACCAAATGCTTTGATCACACTATCAAAGCATTTATTCCAATTCCGAGAGGCTTGCACCAGTCCATAAATGGACCGCTGGAGCTTGCACACTTTGTTAGCTCCCTTTGGATCGACAAAACCTTCCGGTTGCATCATATACAACTCTTCTTCCAGAAATCCATTCAGGAATGCAGTTTTGACATCCATCTACCAAATTTCATAATCATAAAATGCGGCAATTGCTATCATGATTCGGACAGACTTAAGCATCGCTACGGGTGAGAAGGTCTCATCGTAGTCAACCCCTTGAACTTGTCGAAAACCTTTTGCGACAAGTCGAGCTTTGTAGACAGTAATATTACCGTCAGCGTCAGTCTTCTTCTTGAAGATCCATTTATTCTCAATTGCTTGCCGATCATCGGGCAAGTCAACCAAAGTCCATACTTTGTTCTCATACATGGATCCCATCTCGGATTTCATGGCTTCAAGCCATTTTGCGGAATCTGGGCTCACCATCACTTCTTCATAGTTCGTAGGTTCATCATGATCTAGTAGCATGATTTCCAGAATAGGAATACCGTACCACTCTAGCGCGTATCTTACTCTGGTTGATCTACGAGGTTCAGTAGTATCTTGTTCTGAAGTTTCATGATCATTATCATTAGCTTCCTCACTAATTGGTGTAGGTGTCGCAGAAACAGTTTTCTGTGATGTGCTACTTTCCAATAAGGGAGCAGGTACAGTTACCTCGTCAAGTTCTGCTTTCCTCCCACTCACTTCTTTCGAGAGAAACTCCTTCTCTAGAAAGGATCCATTCTTAGCAACAAATGTCTTGCCTTCGGATCTGTGATAGAAGGTGTACCCAACAGTCTCCTTTGGGTATCCTATGAAGACACATTTCTCCGATTTGGGTTCGAGCTTATCAGGTTGAAGCTTTTTCACATAAGCATCGCAGCCCCAAACTTTAAGAAACGACAACTTTGGTTTCTTGCCAAACCATAGTTCATAAGGCGTCGTCTCAACGGATTTTGATGGTGCCCTATTTAACGTGAATGCGGCTGTCTCTAAAGCATAACCCCAAAACGATAGCGGTAAATCAGTAAGAGACATCATAGATCGCACCATACCTAGTAAAGTACGATTACGACGTTCGGACACACCTTTACGCTGAGGTGTTCCGGGTGGCGTGAGTTGCGAAACTATTCCGCATTGCTTCAAATGTACACCAAACTCGTAACTCAAATATTCTCCTCCACGATCAGATCATAGAAACTTTATTTTCTTGTTACGATGATTTTCAACTTCACTCTGAAATTCTTTGAACTTTTCAAATGTTTCAGACTTATGTTTCATTAAGTAGATATACCCATATCTGCTTAAGTCATCTGTGAAGGTGAGAAAATAACGATATCCGCCACGAGCCTCAATATTCATCGGACCACATACATCTGTATGTAAGATTTCCAAAAAATCTGTTGCTCTCTCCATAGTGCCGGAGAACGGTGTTTTAGTCATCTTGCCCATGAGGCACGGTTTGCAAGTACCAAGTGATTCATAATCAAGTGGTTCCAAAAGCCCATCAGTATGGAGTTTCTTCATGCGTTTTATACCGATATGACCTAAACGGCAGTGCCACAAATAAGTTGCACTATCATTATCAACTCTGCATCTTTTGGCTTCAACATTATGAATATGTGTGTTACTACTATCGAGATTCATGAAAAATAGTCCACTCTTCAAAGGTGCATGACCATAAAAGATATTACTCATATAAATAGAACAACCATTATTCTCTGATTTAAATGAATAACCATCTCGCATTAAACAAGATCCAGATATAATGTTCATGCTCAACGTTGGCACCAAATAACAATTATTTAGGTCTAATACTAATCCCGAAGGTAAATGTAGAGGTAGTGTGCCGACCGCGATCACATCGACTTTGGAACCATTTCCCACGCGCATCGTCACCTCGTCCTTTGCCAGTGTTCGCTTAATCCGTAGTCCCTGTTTCGAGTTGCAAATATTAGCAACAGAACCAGTATCAAATACCCAGGTGCTACTGCGAGCTCTAGTAAGGTACACATCAATAACATGTATATCACATATACCTTTGTTCACCTTTCCATCCTTCTTATCCGCCAAATACTTGGGGCAGTTCCGCTTCCAGTGACCAGTCTGCTTGCAGTAGAAGCACTCAGTTTCAGGCTTAGGTCCAGACTTGGGTTTCTTCTCTTGAGCAGCAACTTGCTTGTTGTTCTTCTTGAAGTTCCCCTTCTTCTTCCCTTTGCCCTTTTTCTTGAAACTAGTGGTCTTGTTGACCATCAACACTTGATGCTCCTTTTTGATTTCTACCTCCACAGCTTTCAGCATTGCGAAGAGCTCGGGAATAGTCTTATTCATCCCTTGCATATTATAGTTCATCAAGAAGCTCTTGTAGCTTGGTGGCAGTGATTGGAGAATTCTGTCAATGACGCAATCATCTGGAAGTTTAACTCCCATCTGAATCAAGTGATTATTATACCCAGACATTTTGAGTATATGCTCACTGACAGAACTGTTCTCCTCCATCTTGCAGCTATAGAACTTATTGGAGACTTCATATCTCTTAGTCCGGGCATTTGCTTGAAATATTAACTTCAACTCCTGGAACATCTCATATGCTCCATGACGTTGAAAATGTCGTTGAAGTCCCGATTCTAAGCCGTAAAGCATGCCACACTGAACTATCAAGTAGTCATCAGCTTTGCTCTGCCAGACATTCATAACATCTGGTGTTGCTCCAGCAGCAGGCCTGGCACCCAGCGGTGCTTCCAGGACGTAATTCTTCTGTGTAGCAATGAGGATAATCCTCAAGTTACGGACCCAGTCCGTGTAATTGCTACCATCATCTTTCAACTTTGCTTTCTCAAGGAACGCATTAAAATTCAACGGAACAACAACACGGGCCATCTATCTACAATCAAACATACATAAGCAAGATACTATCAGGTACTAAGTTCATGATAAATTTAAGTTCAATTAATCATATTACTTAAGAACTCCCACTTAGATAGACATCCCTCTAATCTTCTAAGTGATCACGTGATCCAAATCAACTAAACCATAACCGATCTTCACGTGAAATGGAGTAGTTTTCAATGGTGAACATCACTATGTTGATCATATCTACTATATGACTCACGCTCGATCTTTCGATCTCAGTGTTCCGAGGCCATATCTGCATATGCTAGGCTCGTCAAGTTTAACCTGAGTATTCTGCGTGTGCAAAACTGTATTGCACCCGTTGTAGATGGACGTAGAGCTTATCACACCCGATCATCACGTGGTGTCTGGGCACGACGAACTTTGGCAATGGTGCATACTCAGGGAGAACACTTTTATCTTGATAATTTAGTGAGAGATCATCTTATAATGCTACCGTCAATCAAAGCAAGATAAGATGCATAAAAGATAAACATCACATGCAATCAATATAAGTGATATGATATGGCCATCATCATCTTGTGCTTGTGATCTCCATCTCCGAAGCACCGTCATGATCACCATCGTCACCTGCGCGACACCTTGATCTCCATCGTAGCATCGTTGTCATCTCGCCAATCTTATGCTTCCAGGACTATCGCTACCGCTTAGTGATAAAGTAAAGCATTACAGCGCGATTGCATTGCATACAATAAAGCGACAACCTTATGGCTCCTGCCAGTTGCCGATAACTCGGTTACAAAACATGATCATCTCATACAATAAAATTTAGCATCATGTCTTGACCATATCACATCACAACATGCCCTGCAAAAACAAGTTAGACGTCCTCTACTTTGTTGTTGCAAGTTTTGCGTGGCTGCTACGGGCTTAAGCAAGAACCAATCTTACCTACGCATAAAAACCACAACGATAGTTTGTCAAGTTGGTGCTGTTTTAACCTTCGCAAGGACCGGGCGTAGCCACACTCGGTTCAACTAAAGTTGGAGAAACTGTCACCCGCGAGCCACCTATGTGCAAAGCACGTCGGGAGAACCGGTCTCGCGTAAGCGTACGCGTAATGTCGGTCCGGGCCGCTTCATCCAACAATACCGCCGAACCAAAGTATGACATGCTGGTAAGCAGTATGACTTATATCGCCCACAACTCACTTGTGTTCTACTCGTGCATATAACATCAACACATAAAACCTAGGCTCGGATGCCACTGTTGGGGAACGTAGTAATTTCAAAAAATTTCCTACGCACACGCAAGATCATGGTGATTCATAGCAACGAGAGGGGAGAGTGTGATCTACGTACCCTTGTAGATCGACAACGGAAGCGTTTGGTTGATGTAGTCGTACGTCTCCACGGCCCGACCGATCAAGCACCGAAACTACGGCACCTCCGAGTTCTAGCATACGTTCAGCTCGATGACGATCCCCGGACTCCGATCCAGCAAAGTGTCGGGGAAGAGTTCCGTCAGCACGACGGCGTGGTGAAGATCTTGATGTACTACTGTCGCAGGGCTTCGCCTAAGCACCGCTACAATATTATCGAGGACTATGGTGGCAGGGGGCGCCACACACGGCTAAGAATATGATCACGTGGATCAACTTGCGTTCCTCTGGGGTGCCCCTGCCTCCGTATATAAA
>NC_041388.1:599194239-599198828 GCF_002162155.2 Triticum dicoccoides
AAAAGAGGAAAGGGGGCCGGCCCCCTCTCCTTGTCCTATTCGGACCAAGGGAGGGGAGGGGCGCGCGGCCCATCTCTGGCTGCCTCTTCTCTTTTCCACTAAGGCCCACTAAGGCCCATATATCTCCCGGGGGGTTCCGGTAACCTCCCGGTACTCCGGTAAAATCCCGATTTCACCCGGAACACTTCCGATATCCAAACATAGGCTTCCAATATATCAATCTTTATGTCTCGACCATTTCGAGACTCCTCGTCATGTCCGTGATCAAATCTGGGACTCCGAACAACCTTCGGTACATCAAAACGTATAAACTCATAATATAACTGTCATCGAAAGCTTAAGCGTGCGGACCCTACGGGTTCGAGAACAATGTAGACATGACCGAGACACATCTCCGGTCAATAACCAATAGCGGGACCTGGATGCCCATATTGGCTCCTACATATTCTACGAAGATCTTTATCGGTCAGACCGCATAACAACATACGTTGTTCCCTTTGTCATCGGTATGTTACTTGCCCGAGATTCGATCGTCGGTATCCAATACCTAGTTCAATCTCGTTACCGACAAGTCTCTTTACTCATTCCGTAATACATCATCCCGCAACTAACTCATTATTTGCAATGCTTGCAAGGCTTAAGTGATGTGCATTACCGAGAGGGCCCAGAGATACCTCTTCGACGATCGGAGTGACAAATCCTAATCTTGAAATACGTCAACCCAACATGTACCTTTGGAGACACCTGTAGAGCACCTTTATAATCACCCAGTTCCGTTGTGACATTTGGTAGCACCCAAAGTGTTCCTCCGGCACACGGGAGTTACATAATCTCATAGTCATAGGAACATGTATAAGTCATGAAGAAAGCAATAGCAACATACTAAACGATCGGGTGCTAAGCTAATGGAATGGGTCATGTCAATCAAATCATTCAACTAATGATGTGATCCCGTTAATCAAATGACAACTCTTTTTCCATGGTTAGGAAACATAACCATCTTTGATTAACGAGCTAGTCAAGTAGAGGCATACTAGTGACACTCTGTTTGTCTATGTATTCACACATGTATTATGTTTCCGGTTAATACAATTCTAGCATGAATAATAAACCTTTATCATGATATAAGGAAATAAATAATAACTTTATTATTGCCTCTAGGGCATATTTCCTTCAGGGGGAAGGGTTCGATTGAGCACGGGAGGAAAAAAGTAAAAACCTTGACCCTTTATAAAGAGGGTGAATATCAAGCGTCCTCCTCGTGGTCGTTTGGGGCTTGCCTAAAATCTAGGAGTCCTAAGCATGGTTGGGTTACCCACGCCCATATTGATGAGAATCCCATAATAAGGGGGACACGATCTCTGCTTTGACGAGATGTGTCAAGAAACTGCCTCGCATTATGTGTGGGGCTAGTTAAAGGAAACGGTTCGAATAATCACCGGGCCATGGCATCATGTCATGTTGCCGAAACATGTCAGCAGATTAGATCTGTGGAAATATTATTCTCTTTACGGTGGCATGTGGAACTTATTTTGCAGGGTCAGACACTATACTTGTATTCAAATTCTTCCGTGGTGTCTTCAGAGGAGGAACCCGCCTTGCAATGCCGAAGACAATACTGCGCGCCGGACTCGTCGTCATTGAAGCCAGGTTCGGGGGCTACTGAGGGAGTCCTGGATTAGGGGGTCTCCGGACAGCCGGACTATATCCTTTGGCCGGACTGTTGGACTATGAAGATACAAGATTGAAGACTTCGTCTCGTGTCCGGACGGGACTCTACTTGGCATGGAAGGCAAGCTAGGCAGTACGGATATGGATATCTCCTTTGTAACCGACCTTGTGTAACCGTAGCCCTTTCCAGTGTCTATATAAACAGGAGGGTTTTAGTCCGTAGGACAACATACAATCATACCATAGGCTAGCTTCTAGGGTTTAGCCTCTCCGATCTTGTGGTAGATCAACTCTTGTAATACTCATATCATCAAGAATAAATCAAGCAGGACGTAGGGTTTTACCTCCGTCAAGAGGGCCCGAACCTGGGTAAAATATCGTGTTCCCTGCCTCCTGTTACCATCCGCCTTAGACGCACAGTTCGGGACCCCCTACCCGATATCCGCCGGTTTTGACACCGACACTCACAATTACAAAAGATGTCCAAGATAGTATATTTATATGTGAAATCTCTCTTCCTTCAATATTCTTTCATGAAATGTTCAAGTGACCAATTCTACGTTTGCTAACTTTCAATAAGTTTACTAACTATACTTATTCCATGTGAAGTCATTACTCCCCATTGTATAAGCATACGAAACATATATAAATTTAGATTTATGATATTCAATTCATTCAACCATTTACTCATAGGATATATGTGAAGCACGTGAGTAATGACAAACTACTCCAAAAAGATATGAGTGAAGGACACTGAGTAGTCAAATAATTAACTAGCCATGGGAGGATTCTTTTTCATTTAAGATTTCAGATCCAATGATTTTATTCAAACAGCAAGTAAAATTGAAAATTCGCTCCAAGCAAAACACATATCATGTGATGAATAAAAATATAGCTCTGAGTAAGGTATACCAATAGTTTTGAAGACGAAAGAGGGGATGCCTTCTGGGGCATCCCCAAGCTTAATCGCTTGAGTCTTCCTTGAATATTACCTTGGGGTGCCTTGGGCATCCCCAAGCTTAGGGTCTTTCCACTCCTTATTCTCCTCATATCGATATCTCACCCAAAGCTTGAAAACTTCAATCACACAAAACTTAACGGAACTTCGTGAGATAGGTTAGTATGATAAAGAGTAAACCATTCACCTTGGTATTGTCAAATACAAAGATCGTAATTGTTCTCACACAATGCCTACTGTACCATATCATTTCTATAATTTATATTGAGGAATATAAGTCATAGAAACTAGAAAACAAGCAAACTCTGCAATGAAAACAGAATCTGTCAAAAACAGAATAGTCTGTAATGATCTGAACACTAACCATACTTCTGCTACTCAAAAAATTATGAAATAAATTGGTGGACATAAGGAATTTGTCTATTAATCTTCTGCAAAAATAATCAGCAACAAATCACTTATCTGTAAAAAATGGCAGCTAATCTCATGAGCACAAAGTTTCTGTTTTTTACAGAAAGATCACATTAACTTTCACCCAAGTCTTTCCCAAAGGTCTTACTTGGCACTTTATTGAAACAAAAGCTATAAAACATGATTACTACAGCAGCTTAATCATGTAAACACAAAAAAACAGTAAGGGTAAATATTGGGTTGTCTCCCAACAAGCGCTTTTCTTTAATGCCTTTTAGCTAGGCATGATGATTTCAATGATGCTCACATGAAAGATAAGACTTGAACATAAAGAGAGCATCATGAAGAATATGACTAGGACATTTAAACCTAACCCACTTCCTATGCCTAGGGATTTTGTGAGAACACAATTTATGGGAACAATAATCAACTAGCATAGGAAGGAAAAACAAGTATAACTTCAAAACTTTAAGCACATAGAGAGAAAAACTTGATATTATTGCACTCCTACAAGCATGTATTCCTCCCTCATAATAATTTTCAGTAGCATCGTGAATGATTTCAACAATATAACCATCACATAAAGGATTCTTTTCATGATCTACAAGCATAGAAAATTTTCTACTCTCCACATAAGCAAAATTCTTCTCATTCGGAATAGCGGGATCACTAGTTCCTAGAGTTGACACTCTTCCAGACCCGCTTTAGATGATATTATTATTCATACTCCAAAATATATAAGTGAAGTTCATGGAGCTTTCTACAATTAATATAAACTAACCAATGTCCAAGCTCAAAATGTATAAGTGAAGCACACGAAGCATTCTATAAAACCATACTCAAAAGATTTAAGTGAAGCACAAAGAGCAATTCTATAAGATCGTACTTAAAAGATATAAGTGAAGCACATGAAGCATTCTTGTAACATCCCAAATTTGCAATTTGGAATGTTATACACTAGATCATCATGCATATCATATTTTCATGCATTTTGGTTGATCCTAGAAATTTCACGCAACTCAAGGACCTTCGGAGAGAGTTGGAGATTTCGTTATTTTCATATTTGAGAGTTTTCTCAAATTTGAAAAGAGGATCATTTGATTTATTTATTTCATCTTCAATTATTTTTCCAATATCAAAATATGAGAGAGGGGAATAATATGACTTTCCCAAATTTAGGAAAAAATGAAGATTTAATGAATAAATCAAATTTTGGTTTTTGGAGTTTTGTTTGCATTTTATTTGGATAGGGAAAAATGCGTGTTTTCAAAAATTGCATTTTAGGTCCGGAGTAAAGTTCATTTTTGTTCGACTCGTTGTCAGGAGTCGGGGAAAATTTACTTTAGGTTTTTCGGAGTTCATTTAGTTAGTTTTCTTTTTGCTTTTCTGCGCGGAATCGAATTTTTTTTTTAAAAAAATCTTCTTCGCAGCGCCTTGGGCCAAGGCCCAGCCAGCAGGCCGGCCGGCCAGGCCCCAGCCCCAGCCGCGCGCGCGCCAGGCGCCAGGCGCAGGCAGCCGCCGCCCCGCCCTAGGCCGAGTCCTAGAAGGA
>NC_041388.1:599199537-599207708 GCF_002162155.2 Triticum dicoccoides
TCACACCAAAACCCTAAGCCCCTCTCCTCCTAAGCCGCAGCAAGCAGCAGCGCGCAGCCCCTAGCCGCCGCCTTAGTCGCCGTCGCCGCCGCCCTAAGCCGCCGCCGCCGCCCTTAGTCGCCGCCGCCCGGAGCCCGCCTCCTGAGGTAGCCGCGCCTCTCTTTTTCTTCCCCGGTCCGGTTTTTCCTAAAAGAACCGTTCTGTTTTCTCTCCGTTTCTTTTCTTTTTCTTCCGGTTTTTGTTTCGGTTTTCTTCCGAAACCCTAGATCGGTTTTCGTTCTTCTTTCGGACCGTTCGTCTCAACAAACGTGATCACCCATCTTTTTCCCGGTTAACGATGCCCGTTCGTTTAACCGCTCTTCGTTTTCTTTTTCGTCGGTTTTATTCCGCGATCGTGATCTCAGATCCGATCTTCATTGTAGTCTTTCTTCTCGCTCGTTTATCGGAATCAGGTGATTCAAGCGCCTGGAGTTTCGTTTCGAAACCGCCGTTCCGTCTAATCAACTTAAACAAGTTTTTGCCCCGGTAAAATTTGACCTAGTTTCAACTTGCTAGAACCGAGTTGTTTTCTTCCGCCGTTTGTTTTCCGTTTCTTTGTTCGGTCCGTTCTTTCTTTGCAACCAGAGTTCTTAAATTGAACTTTCTGGTTCATTCTCTTGTTCGAGTTTTACCTATGCATTAGATGAGTACTTATGGTATGCTTGTTGTTTGTCTGTGATAGATTACCCAGATTGCGCCGCCTGTTACTTCGAAACCCTAGGACTCGCGGATCATCAGCAAGGCAAGTAACACTTTGATCATACCTTTTGTACAACCCATGTTTTATTGCAATAGATCAATCCTCTCACATTGCATGATTAGGATCTAATTAAATTGTGGGATGGGAAGTAGATGAGGTAGTACCTATCACCTGTATTATTATGAAACCTTTGGGAGTTACTTCTACGTTTGCTTATTATGCCATGCTATGCTAGTAGACGTGGATTGGGTGAGTGATATCCATGACAGATGTGAGTTGATAATTTTAAAGGTTTATCTAAGGTGGCAACTTAAATACACATCTGGGTGGATTGAGGCACCTGATGTCTATCAGGACTTGCCTGTTTTATTTTGGACCGCCACCCAGGCTCAAAGGGATCATAAGATCTTTCATGCTAGAAACTTCCGTGTGCAGCCACAAGCCATTATGGGCTCTGGCATAGTTGACTAAGTCGTGCGAACTCTTACGGGTAGACTAGCAGATGTAGG
This sequence comes from Triticum dicoccoides, assembly GCF_002162155.2. Lineage (NCBI taxonomy): Eukaryota > Viridiplantae > Streptophyta > Magnoliopsida > Poales > Poaceae > Triticum > Triticum dicoccoides. The sequence goes on from NC_041388.1 coordinate 599,200,786, forward strand.
GGAAAGTAGGTGTACCGGTCTACCCACATGTAAGGTGCTAGTGCTTTTGAAAGACTGTGTCTTGGTCATCCGTCTTCTCAAACACCATGTAGTGTGAGAAACCAAACGGAGGCGATCGAGTCTTGTGGGGAAAAGTGCGCAAACCTCTGCAGAGTGTACAAACTAATCATGATTAGCCGTGTCCCCGGTTATGGACAACTTGAGTATCTAGTACTTGAATATCATGTGAATCTCAACATGTTACTCTAATTAAGGTTGTTGGGTTTTAATTGTTCACTTAATTGGGATCAGAATGCTGCCAACCATTCTCGATGTTTAACAACCACCATGATAGTTAAATAAATTTATTCCTTTGCAGTAGGGAAAAACTGGCTTTACGCAAAACTGTAACCATAGATCTTTCCACCAGCCATATATGCATATAGTATAGTTGTTTCATTCCATTACTCTCTATGTGTTACATTGCCAGCATATTCCATGTGCTGACCCGTTTTCGGGCTGCAACTTTCATGTTGCAGACTTTTCAGACGACGAGTAAGGTGTTTCTAGGTCGTGGTTCTATACTCAGTGATGCCGTTGGAGTTGATGGACCCATTTATCTTCCGAGTCTTCCGCTGTTATCGACACTAGATGGCCTTAAGCCATATTTATTGTAATAAGTTCTCTTTGAGACAACGATGTAATAAGTGTGTGATTGCCACTCTGCTATAAATACTTCGATGTACTATCTGGTGTCAGCATTACTGATCCAGGGATGACACCTGAGCACAGAGCACTTGATCCATTCGGGTCGGGTCGCTACAGAGATGGTATTAGAGCCCACGCTGACTGTAGGACACGACCACTAAGTTAAAGCCATAGATCACTACTCTCTTCTCATTTTCTAACTCCTCATCTTTTCTACTCTTTTAGGATGACGAACGTGAAGATTAAGTACGCTCAACCGGATGAAGGCACACCATTTGGATTTCACCTGAAGGAAGTCACCAAGTACCTGAACATAGGACTACCAAGCTTCACCGGCACCTTCAACGCCACTCTGCCTGAAGAGGAGCGCTGGAAGATTCAAGCTCACGTTCCGGGAAGAACATTTGCGCCAATCACGAAGCCTATAGATAGTGTTTTCAATGCACCAACCTGGAGTCTGGGAAAGAGCATGGCAGCTCATATCACCATAGGACGCATTGGAGAAGTTTACCAAGAAGACCTCAAGGACACTATCTACCAGATTTGCGGACGCCGAGATGAACAATGGGAGTTAGTCAGCACCAAGAAGGATAGATCCATTGCATCTTTCATCCAGGAGTTAAACCAGCACATTCTACGCCACGAGAACCAGATGTGCAATGATATGATAGAGTTGAAGAATGCAAAGGCAAGGATCATCGAGCTAGATGGAGAACTGAAGTCTACGCGCAAGGACTACATGGACGAGATCGTAGCTCTAGCGAGACACAATGGCGATCTTAAGCAGGAGATTGAAGAACTCAAGAGGAAGTTAGCATCCAAGGAGGAGGACGAGTACGTCGCATGTCTGGACAACTACATCATCATCGACGACACCGATTCGGATCCAAGTGAACCCGACTTTGAAGACGAAGCCGGAGCAGATATCATGGAGTCTTCCACCGGTTCAAATTTCTAGATGACCACCAGATAGTAGTAGTATCCCCCCATGTAAACATTATAGTCAAGCACTTTCGCGATAGATTTAGACCGTTTGTAAGCCCTTGTTTGATTGAATGAAGTGATTTTGTGTGCATTTACCCATGTGCATTGGGGTAGTTTTTTCCCTTTAGACCTCACTCTATTCTTAATTCTCCTCTTTTCTAAACCCTCAGATGCCTCCGAGACATGACAATGGATTCCCACCGAAGCTCACTCAGTTGATCCTGCAGCAGAATCAATTGATTCAGATGTTAGTCCAGAACCAGCAGAACAACAACAACAACAACCCACCACCACCACCACCTGTTGACCACTTAGCCCGTTTCCTTAGGCTGAATCCGCCGGTGTTTTCCAGTAGCACCGAGCCAATAGTAGCAGACGATTGGCTCCGCAAGATAGGAAGGGAGTTGACCACTGCAGGATGCACGGATGGTGAGAAAGTGAAGTTTGCCGCTCACCAGCTTGACGGACCCGCGGCAGCATGGTGGGAGAATTTCACAACCACTTACCCAGTTGACACTATCACATAGGATCAGTTTCAGCAAGCTTTCCGCACTGCCCATGTTTCAGCAGGAGCTATGGCCATGAAGAAGCGTGAGTTTCGCAACTTACGCCAAGGAGGAAGGACAGTTGGCCAGTATGTTGACGATTTCAGCAAGTTAGCACGTTATGCCCCATATGACGTTGCTACGGATGCAGCTAAGCAGGAGAAGTTTCTGGAAGGACTGAATAATGAACTAAGCATGAAATTGGTGGTAGCAAGTTTCAACAACTACCAGGAGTTGGTAGATCGTGCCATCATGATTGAAGGAAAGCAACAGCAGATTGAGAACCGTAAGAGGAAGTATGGACAGGGGAAGTATAACTCTGGAGCCCAGCAGAAGCCCCGTTTTGCCCCTAAACCGGGATTTCAGTTTGAGCACACCCATGGAGGAGGTAGCTCGCACAACCATAATGGCTACAAGAATGGTAATGGGAATGGAGGAAGCAACGGCCAGAACCGTACCACCCCATCGACCCCAACCAAGAGAGACCTGAGTCAAGTCACTTGTTTCAAGTGTTCCAAGACCGGACATTATGCCAATGAATGTCCCGAAGGCCAGAATGGAAATGGCAATGGAAGCTCTGGGAAGAAGTCGAACCCTTTCAATAGGGGACAGGTGAACCACGTTAATGTGGAGGAGGTTGAAGATCAGCCCGATGCAGTAATCGGTAAGTTTTTGGTTAAGTCATTTACCGCACTCGTTCTTTTTGATACTGGTGCATCGCATTCATACATATCAAGGGGATTTGTGGAAAAGTATAGCCTGCCCACTAGGATTCTTAAAACACCTATGCTAGTAAGCTCGCCAGGAGCAGAGTACATGGCCAGACAAGGATGTTTCCAAGTACCATTAAGTATAGGAAGGCATGTTTTCCCAACAGATTTAATTATTCTGGAATCCCAAGGTCTGGATGTGATTCTTGGTATGGATTGGCTGTCGATGTATGGAGGAAACATCAATTGTGCTAGTAAGACAATTTTGCTTACCACACCAGAAGGAAGAAGGATCAAGTATGTATCCCGGCATGTGCCAAACAGGACACAAGTGAACTGCCTAACAGGAGTTGTGCAAGAAGAAGTACCAGTGGTAAAGGATTTTCCTGATGTATTTCCTAAGGAATTACCAGGCATGCCACCGGATAGAGACATTGAGTTTTTGATTGAGTTATTGCCAGGTACAGGCCCAATATCGAAGCGACTGTACCGGATGCCAGCAAAGGATTTGGTGGAAATTAAGAATTAGATTAAGGAGTTATTGGATAAAGGTTACATTCGCCCAAGTTCTTCGCCTTGGGGATCACCCGTACTTCTAATGGAAAAGAAGGATGGATCATTAAGGATGGTTGTAGATTATCGGGGATTGAATGAAGTAACCATCAAGAATAAGTACCCACTACCAATGATCAACGATTTGTTTGATCGGTTGCAAGGAGCTAAAGTGTTTTCCAAGATCGATTTGCAATCAGGGTACCATCAATTGAAGATTCGGGAGCAGGACATACCTAAGACAGCATTCACCACGAGATATGGACTGTATGAGTATACCGTTATGTCATTTGGATTGACTAACGCACCTGCCTATTTTATGAACCTGATGAACAAAGTGTTTATGGAGTTTTTGGATAAGTTCGTCGTAGTGTTCATTGATGACATCCTGGTTTATTCAAAGAATAAAGAGGAGCATAAGGAACATTTGCGTTTGGTTTTGGAGAAACTAAGGGAACATCAGTTATACGCCAAATTCAGCAAATGTGAGTTTTGGTTGAAGGAAGTTGGATTCCTCGGACACGTTATATCCGGAGAAGGTATAGCAGTTGACCCCACTAAGGTTGAGACCGTAACCGAATGGGAAGCACCAACAACAGTTGGAGAGATCCGGAGTTTTCTTGGACTCGCAGGATACTACCGGAGATTTATTGAGAATTTCTCAAAGATTGCGAAGCCTATGACGGAGTTGTTGAAGAAGGATACTAAGTTCAAATGGATTGAGGAGTGTGAGGCTAGTTTCCAGGAGTTGAAGAAACGTTTGGTCACCTCACCAGTATTGATTTTGCCAGATCAGACCAAGGATTATGAGGTGTATTGCGACGCTTCACGTTGAGGACTTGGAGCAGTGCTTATGCAGGAAGGGAGAGTTGTTTCGTATGCTTCACGGTAACTGAAGCCTCATGAGTTGAATTATGCCACGCATGATTTGGAGTTAGCAGCCGTAGTGCATGCATTGAAAATGTGGAGACATTTCCTCATTGGAAATCATTGTGAGGTGTACACAGATCACAAGAGTTTGAAGTATATTTTCACGCGGAAGGAGTTGAACCTCAGACAGAGGAGATGGTTGGAGCTCATCAAGGATTATGACATGAGATTGCATTACCATCCCGGAAAAGCTAATGTAGTAGCGGATGCATTGAGCCGTAAGAGCCATGTCAATACTCTAATGACGGGGAAAATACCCAAGGAGTTAGCAGAAAACCTTCGTGAGCTATGTTTGGAAATAGTTCCGAGAGGCTATGTAGCAGCATTGGAGATTCAGTCAACATTGATGGATAAGAACAGAGAAGCTCAGAAATCTAACAAGGAGATTGCGGCTATAAAAGAGAAATTGAGCGAAGGAAAAGCAAAGGGATTTCGTGAGGATGAGCACGATACCCTATGGTTTGAGGACCGTGTTTATGTGCCAAATGACCCGGAGATCAGGAAGTTGATTTTGCAAGAGGCACATTATTCACCGTATTCGATTCACCCAGGGAATACCAAAATGTATTTGGATTTAAAGGAAACATTCCGGTGGACCGGAATGAAGAAGGATATTGCAGCATATGTAGCAGTTTGTGACGTATGTCAGAGAGTAAAGGCAGAGCATCAGAAGCCAGCAGGATTGTTACAACCATTGCCGATACCCGAATGGAAGTGGGATAAGATAGGCATGGATTTTATCACGGGACTACCCAGGACAAAGGCAGGCTACGACTCGATATGGGTAGTAGTTGATCGTTTGACGAAGGTAGCACATTTCATTCCAGTTAAGACCACTTACACCAGTGCTAAGTTGGCAAAGATATACATGACTAGGATCATTTGTTTGCATGGAGTTCCAAGGAGTATCGTATCAGATAGAGGAACCCAATTTACCTCAAAGTTTTGGAATCAGTTGCATGAAACTTTAGGAACCAGACTGGAGTTCAGCACAGCTTTTCATCCACAGACGGATGGACAGACTAATAGAGTCAATCAGATTTCAGAAGATATGCTGAGAGCTTGTGCACTAGATTATGGATCTAGTTGGGACGATAACTTGCTGTATGCGGAGTTTTCTTATAACAATAGTTACCAAACCAGTTTGAAGATGGCACCTTTCGAAGCTTTATACGGAAGGAGGTGTAGGACACCGTTGTCATGGGACGAAGTTGGAGACCGTCAATTCTTTGGACCAGATTTGATTAAGGAGTCTGAACGGAAAGTTAAGTTGATTCGCGATAGGCTCAAGGTCGCCCAGTCCAGGCAGAAGAGCTACGCAGATTCTAAACGCAAGGAGGCAGTTTATGAAACCAGAGGCAGAGTTTATCTTCGAGTATCCCCACTTCGAGGAGTTAAGCGCTTTGGAGTTAAGGGAAAGTTAGCACCACGTTTCGTTGGACCGTATAAGATCTTGCAACGTATGGGAGAAGTCGCTTATAAGTTGGAATTACCATAGGGACTGTCAGGAGTTCATGATGTATTCCATGTTTCTCAGCTGAAGAAGTGTCACGCCGAGATGGCGGAGGTACCGCTAAGAGATACCGTGCCACTCGAAGCGATTCAGTTGAAGGACGACTTAACGTATGAGGAGAAGCCAGTCAAGATTCTCGATTATGCCAGCAGAGTTACCCGCAGCAAGGTTATCAAGTTTTGCAAGGTTCAGTGGAACCACCACTCAGAGGATGAAGCCACCTGGGAAAGAGAAGAAGATTTGCTCAAAGACCACCCTCACCTATTTTCTAGCCAACCCGAATCTCGAGGGCGAGATTCATCCTAAGGGGGGTAGGTTTGTAACATCCCAAATTTGCAATTTGGAATGTTATACACTAGATCATCATGCATATCATATTTTCATGCATTTTGGTTGATCCTAGAAATTTCACGCAACTCAAGGACCTTCGGAGAGAGTTGGAGATTTCGTTTTTTTTCATATTTGAGAGTTTTCTCAAATTTGAAAAGAGGATCATTTAATTTATTTATTTCATCTTCAATTATTTTTCCAATATCAAAATATGAGAGAGGGGAATAATACGACTTTCCCAAATTTAGGAAAAAATGAAGATTTAATGAATAAATCAAATTTTGGTTTTCGGAGTTTTGTTTGCATTTTATTTGGATAGGGAAAAATGCGTGTTTTCAAAAATTGCATTTTAGGTCCGGAGTAAAGTTCATTTTTGTTCGACTCGTTGTCAGGAGTCGGGGAAAATTTACTTTAGGTTTTTCGGAGTTCGTTTAGTTAGTTTTCTTTTTGTTTTTCTGCGCGGAATCAATTTTAAAAAAAAATCTTCTTCGCAGCGCCTTGGGCCAAGGCCCAGCCAGCAGGCCGGCTGGCCAGGCCCCAGCCCCAGCCGCGCGCGCGCCAGGCGCCAGGCGCAGGCAGCCGCCGCCCCGCCCTAGGCCGAGTCCTATAAGGAATCTAGGCCGGCGCCCCCTTTGCCCCTTGCCCAAGCATCTACCCCCCTCCCCCTCCTAG
>NC_041388.1:599207941-599234951 GCF_002162155.2 Triticum dicoccoides
AAGCCGCCGCCGCCACCCTTAGCCGCCGCCGCCCGGAGCCCGCCTCCCGAGGTAGCCGCGCCTCTCTTTTTCTTCCCCGGTCCGGTTTTTCCTAAAAGAACCGTTCCGTTTTCTCTCCGTTTCTTTTCTTTTTCTTCCGGTTTTTGTTTCGGTTTTCTTCCAAAACCCTAGATCGGTTTTCGTTCTTCTTTCGGACCGTTCGTCTCAATGAACTTGTTCACCCATCTTTTTCCCAGTTAACGACGCCCGTTCGTTTAACCGCTCTTCGTTTTCTTTTTTGTCGGTTTTATTCCGCGATCGTGATCTCAGATCCGATCTTCGTTCTAGTCTTTCTTCTCGCTCGTTTATCAGAATCAGGTGATTCAAGCGCCTGGAGTTTCGTTTTGAAACCGCCGTTCCGTCTAATCAACTTAAACAAGTTTTTTCCCCAGTAAAATTTGACCTAGTTTCAACTTGCTAGAACCGAGTTGTTTTCTTCCGCCGTTTGTTTTCCGTTTCTTTGTTCGGTCCGTTCTTTCTTTGCAACCGGAGTTCTTAAATTGAACTTTCTGGTTCATTCTCTTGTTCGAGTTTTACCTGTGCATTAGATGAGTACTTATTGTATGCTTGTTGTTTGTCTGCGATAGATTACCCGTATTGCGCCGCTTGTTACTTCGAAACCCTAGGACTCGCGTATCATCAGCAAGGCAAGTAACACTTTGATCATACCTTTTCTACAACCCATGTTTTATTGCATTAGATCAATCCTCTCACATTGCATGATTATGATCTAATTAAATTGTGGGATGGGAAGTAGATGAGGTAGTACCTATCACCTGTATTATTATGAAACCTTTGGGAGTTACTTCTACGTTTGCTTATTATGCCATGCTATGCTAGTAGACATGGATTGGGTGAGTGATATCCATGACAGATGTGAGTTGATAATTTTAATGGTTTATCTAAGGTGGCAACTTAAACACACATCTGGGTGGATTGAGGCACCTGATGTCTATCAGGACTTGCCTGTTTTATTTTGGACCGCCACCCAGGCTCAAAGGGATCATAAGATCTTTCATGCTAGAAACTTCCTGTGCAGCCACAAGCCATTATGGGCTCTGGCATAGTTGACTAAATCGTGCGAACTCTTACGGGTAGACTAGCAGATGTAGGGGAAAGTAGGTGTACCGGTCTACCCACATGTAAGGTGCTAGTGTTTCTGAAAGACTGTGTCTCGGTCATCCGTCTTCTCAAACACCATGTAGTGCGAGAAACCAAACGGAGGCGATCGAGTCTTGTGGGGAAAAGTGCGCAAACCTCTGTAGAGTGTACAAACTAATCATGATTAGCCGTGTCCCCGGTTATGGACAACTTGAGTATCTAGTACTTGAATATCATGTAAATCTCAACATGTTACTCTAATTAAGGTTGTTGGGTTTTAATTGTTCACTTAATTGGGATCGGAATGCTGTCAACCATTCTCGATGTTTAACAACCACCATGATAGTTAAATAAATTTATTCCTTTGCAGTAGGGAAAAACTGGCTTTACGCAAAACTATAACCATAGAGCTTTCCACCAGCCATATATGCATATAGTATAGTTGTTTCATTCCATTACTCTCTATGTGTTACATTGCCAGCATATTCCATGTGCTGACCCGTTTTCGGGCTGCAACTTTCATGTTGCAGACTTTTCAGACGACGAGTAAGGTGTTTCTAGGTCGTGGTTCTATACTCAGTGATGCCGTTGGAGTTGATGGACTCATTTATCTTCTGAGTCTACCGCTGTTATCGACACTAGATGGCCTTAAGCCATATTTATTGTAATAAGTTCTCTTTGAGACAACGATGCAATAAGTGTGTGATTGCCACTCTGCTATAAATCCTTCGATGTACCGTGTGGTGTCAGCATTACTGATCCAGGGATGACACCTGAGCACAGAGCACTTGATCCATTCGGGTCGGGTCGCTACAATTCTATAAATCAATGAAGGGATATATCCTACTAGCATGGTTCATAAAGGAAGAACAAAAAAATAAAGGACACAAATCATGTGAATGAAACAAAAACCGAGGTATACCGATAATTGTTGAAGAAGAAAGATGAGATGCCAACCGGGGCATCCCCAAGCTTAGATGCTTGAGTATCCTTAGAATATTTACTTGGGGTGCCTTGGTCATCCCCAATCTTGATCTCTTGCCTCTCTTTATTCTTCTCACATCGGTAACTCCTCGTTCTTCGAACACTTCATCCACAAAAAAACTTAACAAAAACGTTGTGAGATCCGTTAGTATAATAAAGCAAATCACTACATTTAGGTACTGTTGCAAACTCATTTCAATTTCATATTAGAACTATATCTACTGTATTCCAACTTCACCATGGTTCATACCCCCCGATACTACCCATAGATTCATCAAAATATGCAAACAACACACGAAAAATAGAATCTGTCTAAAACAGGACAGTCTGTAGTAATCTGAAGGTTTAGTAAACTTATGTATCTCCAACAATTATGAAATAAATTTGACAATTTGAAAATTTTATACAGAATTAATTTTCAAAAAGTTTCAGACCCATTTGACTTTCCAGTAAAAAAATGTAAAATCACGCGCTACAGCCAAAGTTTCTGTTTTTGTTCTGCACATAGTAAACAAGCAATCTAATCATCCTAAAACCAAAGCTTGGCACATTATTTTTATAATACAATGGATATATATATATAAGGGGATAATTATTTACAGAGAAACTCCCATGAAAAATTCTACATTGTTTCCGTGAGCATGAACACGAGTGCTCAAGGTCGACCCTCACTTCTTCAATGCATAACTTTCCAATCACTTCTCTTTTTGAAAAACTTTTTAGGCATGAGAGGCAAGTATTTTTTTGGTATTTTCATTGTTTTAATTTTTTTGTATGTTTCACCCACAACTAAACAGAAACAAAAAGGAAAAACAAAATCTACTTAGTGAAGAAAGCAAACAAGCACACACGAGAATATCAACCCCACGCTATTGCTCCCCGGCAACGGCGCCAGAAAAGAGCTTGATAATCTCAAGTGCAAGGAATCATCGTAGCAATTTCCAAAGGTGGAAGTGATAAGTATGGAGTGCCGAACGCACAAGGAGCTAAAGGTAAGATCAATATTCTCTCAAGCCCTATTTGTCACTGATACGACTCTACGTACACCAAACGTTTGCTTCCAACTAGCAACGAGAAATAAAACTAGGTAATGGGTATGAAGAGGATAACTTTGTATGATATCGGAGAGCTAAAATATAAAAGTAGGTGCTGTTATCATGAAGTTAGAATATATTAATAAATATTATAAATAGCGAGTGTGGAATAATGGTGGATCGGTGTGCGGAATTTTCCTAGGCAATCGTTAACAAGACCGGTAATCACTATTGCAGTTTCATATGAGGGAGATGCATAAGCTAACATACTTTCTCTACTTGGATCATATGCACTTATGATTGGAACTCTAGCAAGCATCCGCAACTACTAAAGATCATTAAGGTAAAACCCAACCATAGCATTAAAGCATCAAGTCCTCTTTATTCCCATACGCAACAACCCCCTTACTCGGGTTCGTGTTTCAGTCACTCACCAACCCACTATAAGCGAATCATGAATGTATTGCAACACCCTACAACGGGATCCCCTCATGCTTGCGCGACACGGAGGGCACCATAGGACAGCATCAAATTAAAACATACAACTCATACCAATCTAGATCATCAATCAACCCAAAGACAGAAGATATCTACTCAAAACATCATAGGATGGCAACACATGATTGGATCATAATATGTGGCATAAAGCACCATGTTCAAGTAGGGATTACAGTGGGGTGCGGGAGAGTGGACCGCGTAAAAGAGATGAGGGTGATGATGATGATGGTGATGTTGATGAAGACGATCACCGCGGCGATGATTCCCCTCCCGATGGCACTCCGGTGCCACACGGAGAGAGGAGGAGAGGTTCTTCCCCTTGTGCTTCCTCCTCCATGGCCTCCCCCTAGATGGGGAGAGGTTCTCCCTCTGGTCCTTGGCCTTCATGGTGATGATGTCCCCTCCTGGATCCTCCTCCATGCCCTCCGGTGATGACGGCCCCTCCGACAGGGTGCCAGAGAGGGCCTAGATTGGCTTTCGGTGGCTACGGAGGCTTCTGGCGGCGGAACTCCTGATCTAGGTTAATTTTTCGAGGTTCCTATATTTATAGGAATTTTTGGCATCGGTCTCACGTCAAGGAGGTGCCTGAGGCGTCCACGAGGCAGGACCACACACCTGGGGGGTGGGGGGTGGGCGCGCCCCCCACCCTCATGGACGCCCCGGGACTCTCCTGGCCCAACTCTTTTACTCCGGGGTCTTCTTTTGGTCCATAAAAAATCGTCAAAAATTGGCACGTCAATTGGACTCCATTTGATATTCCTTTTCTGTAAAACTTAAAAACAAGGAAAAACAGAAACAGGCACTGGGCACTAGGTTAATAGGTTAGTCCCAAGAATCATATAAAATAGCGTATAAATGCATATAAAACATCCAAGGTTGATAATATAATAGCATGAATACTTCATAAATTATAGATACGTTGGAGACGTATCATGGCGGCGGAGTCTCGTCCCGAAAGCTTGCTTATGATTTTTTTCCTTAACGAAAGACTCCATATAGAAGAAGATGGGCATCGGAGGGCCACCAGGGGGCCCACGAGGCAGGGAGGCGCGCCCAGGGGGTAGGGCGCGCCGCCACCCTCGTGGCCAGGGTGTGGGCCCCCTCTGGAACTTCTTGCGCTCAGTATTTTTTATATATTCTGAAAATAGCTTCCGTGAAGTTTCAGGACTTTTGGAGCTGTGTAGAATAGGTCTCTAATATTTGCTCCTTTTCCAGCCCAGAATCCCAGCTACCGGAATTCTCCCTCTTTATGTAAACCTTGTAAAATAAGAGAGAATAGGCATAAGTGTTGTGACATAATGTGTAATAATAGCCCATAATGCAATAAATATCGATATAAAAGCATGATGCAAAATGGACGTATCAACTCCCCCAAGTTTAGACCTCGCTTGTCCTCAAGCGAAAGCCGAAATCGAAAAATATGTCCACATGTTTAGAGATAGTGGTGTCGATAAAAATAAAATATGGACATGAGGGCATCTTGGTCATTCTTAGAACAACAGCTTATATAATTATTGTCATATGATCTCTTATGCTAAAGTAACAATTCAATCACAATTTCAAGTATGAATCATCATTTCATCGAAAACTAACAAACTATAATCTCAGTCATTGAAGCAATTGCAATTTATCATAACATAGGAAAGAGTCAATATAAGAGGTTTTCAGCAAATCCACATACTCAACTATCATATAGTCTTTCACAATTTCTAACACTCACTCAATACTTATGGGTATGGAGTTTTAATCGGACACGGAGAAAGATAGGGGCTTATAGTTTTGCCTCCCAACGTTTTACCTCAAAGGTAATGTCAACAATAATAGTTCATGAAAACTCACATCCAATTAGTCATATATACTAGGATCTTTCCAACATATTGTGCTTGCCAAAAGATAAAATGTAAAAAGGAAAGGTGAAGATCACCATGACTCTTATGTAAGGTGGGAGATAAAAGTAAAAGATAGGCCCTTCGCAGAGGGAAGCAGAGGTTGTCATGCGCTTTTATGGTTGGATGCACAAATTCATAATCAGAAAGAACGTCACTTTATATTGCCACTTGTGATATGGACCTTTATTATGCAGTCCGTCGCTTTTATTTCTTCCACATCACAAGATCGTATAAAGCTTATTTTCTCCCACACTGATAAGTCATACATATTTAGAGAGCAATTTTTATTGCTTGCACCGATGAAAACTTACTTGAAGGATCTTACTCAATCCATAGGTAGATATGGTAGACTCTCATGGCAAAACTAGGTTTAGGGATATTTGGAAGCACAAGTAGTATCTCTACTTGGTGCAAAGGATTTGGATAGCATGAGGGAAAGGCAAGCTCAATCATATTGGATGATCCAAGACAATATAATTTATCTCAGATGTAAGAACACATAACCCATTACGTTGTCTTCCTTGTCCAACATCAACTCTTTAGCATGTCATATTTTAATGAGTGCTCACAATCATAAAAGATGTCCAAGATAGTGTATTTATATGTGAACCTCTCTTTCTTTATTACTTCCTATTAATTGCAACTATGACCAAAACTATGTTTGTCGACTCTCAACAACTTTTAATCATCATACTCTTTATATGTGAGCTCATTACTCTCCATAAGATCCATATGATCTATTTTATTTTTTTATTCTTTCTCTTTTCTTTTATTCACTCAAGATCATAGCAAGATAATCAAGCCCTTGACTCAACACTAATCTTTATTATATAGCTCATGAACTTTATTACATAGGAAGATCATAAAGCAAAACTCACAACTAGATCATACTAAAACTTTATTCTACTAGATCAAAATATTATCGAAAGGATCGAACTAAGAAAAACGGTAAAGATAAAAGTGATGGTGATACGATACCGGGGCACCTCCCCCAAGCTTGGCAGTTGCCAAGGGGAGTGCCCATACCAGATGCTCAGTTCTTCTTTGGGTGAAGAAGGTGATGGTTTTGTTGATGGCGTAGGCTTCTTCCTTAATTTGCGCTTGAGGACATAATTTTGGTCCCTTAGGTCATCGATCTCCTGCTCCAGGCTCAGTATCTTTTTGCATAGTTCCTACTTGTTTTCCTGCAAGAGGCGAAAAGGGATAAACTCGATCTTAGGTTTCTTTACTCTATCCGGGAGGCTTGACTTTTTGAACTCCACATGCATGTCCCCAGGTTGAGGTAATGGGACTTCATCTTCTTCTGAGCTCGTCTCCTCCCTTCCCTTGGGTTCATAGTCCTCTTCTTCTTCCGTAGTCCAACCACAATGCTCCACATCCCCATAGACCTTAGGATCTGCAAGGTAATCAGCCACATAGCTTTCTCCTTTTGAATCCTGGGACGACATGTTGCTCTAATATGCAGCAGGACAGCTCGAAACAAAGACAGGAGATATTTGCATGATATGGAGGTCAAAACCTTCGGGAGACTAAATAATGAATTTTTACCGACCAAAATACGTATCGTGCAAGAAAACAGAGTCCGGAGAGCACACGAGGTGCCCACGAGGCAGGGGGCGCGCCTAGGGGGGTAGGGTGCGCCCTCCACCCTCGTGTCCTTCCCGGACTGCTTCTTATTTTTCTATTTTTCTAAATATTCCCAAACGGAGAAAAATTGCCATTAGAACTGTTTTGGAGTCGGTTTACTTATCGTATCACATACCTATTCCTTTTCAGAGTCTGAAACATTCCAAAAAGTGTCACTTATGTATTCCTCTGGGGTTACGGTTTCAATAACATTGGTTTCAACATTTATAGGATTACCTGAGATATAATGTTTGATTCTTTGACCGTTCACCACCTTCGGATTTGTGCCTTCGAAGTTGTTGATTTTTATGGCACCGGAACGATAGACCTCCTCAATAACGTAAGGACCTTCCCATTTAGAGAGAAGTTTTCCTGCAAAAAATCTTAAATGAGAGTTTTATAGCAATACATAATCACCTACATTAAACTAACAATTTTGTATCCTTTTGTCATGCCATCTTTTAACTTTTTCTTTAAACAATTTGGCATTCTCATAGGCTTGGGTTCTCCATTCATCAAGTGAGCTAATGTCAAATGACCTTTTCTCACTGGCAAGTTTGAAATCATAATTGAGCTCTTTAATAGCCCAATAAGCCTTATGTTCTAGTTCGAGAGGTAAGTGACATGCTTTTCCACAAACCATTTTATACGGAGACATACCCATAGGATTTTTATATGCAGTTCTATAGGCCCATGATGCATCATCAAGTTTCTTGGACCAATTCTTTCTAGATCTATTAAAAGTCTTTTGCAAAATTAATTTGAGTTCTCTATTACTCAATTCTACTTGACCACTAGACCGTGGGTGATAAGGAGATGCAATTCTATGATTAACATCATACTTAGCAAGAATTTTATGGAAAGCACCATGAATAAAATGTGAACCACCATCAGTCATTAAATATCTAGGGACTCCAAACCTCAGAAAAATAACTTCTTTAAGCATCTTAATAGAGGTGTTATGATCAACACTACTAGTTGGAATAGCTTCTACCCACTTAGTAACGTAATCAACATCAACTAAAATATGTGTATATCCATTAGAGGCAGGAAAATGTCCCATATAATTAAAGCCCCAAACATCAAATGGTTCAATAACAAGTGAATAATTCATAGGCATTTCTTGACGTCTACTAATATTACCAATTCTTTGACATCCATCACAAGATAAGACAAACTTACGGGCATCCTTGAAGAGAGTAGGCCCATAAAAACCAGATTGCAATACCTTATGTTCAGTTCTATCTCCAGCGTGGTGTCCTCCATAAACTTCAGAGTGACACTTGCGTAGGATCTGTTCCTGTTCATGCTCAGGTACACAACGCCTAATAACACCATCTACTCCTTCTTTATAGAGATGTGGGTCATCCCAAAAGTAATGTCTTATATCATAGAAAAACTTTTTCTTTTGCTGGTATGTGAAACTAGGTGATATAAATTTAGCAACAATGTAATTAGCATAATTAGCATACCATGGGGCAGTATGATAAGCATTTTTGATATTTAATTGTTCATCAGGAAAGCTATCATCATTAGGTAGTGGGTCATCAAGAACATTTTCTAACCTAGACAAGTTATCTGCAACGGGGTTCTCAGCTCCCTTTCTATCAATAATATGCAAATCGAATTCTTGTAGCAAGAGAACCCATCTAATAAGTCTAGGTTTAGCATCTTTATTTTCCATAAGATATTTAATTGCAGCATATGATCCGTGTGAATAGTTACTTTAGAATCAACAATATAAGGTCTGAACTTATCACAAGCAAATACAACTGCTAAGAATTCTTTTTCAGTAGTAGCATAATTTCTCTGGGCATTGTCTAGAGTTTTACTAGCATATTAAATAACATTTAATTTCTTATCAACTCTTTGCCCTAGAACAACACCTACAGCATAATCACTAGCATCACACATAATTTCAAAAGGTAAATTCCAATCAGGTGGCTGAACAATAGGTGCAGAGATCAATGCTTTCTTAAGTATTTCAAATGCTTCTACACAATCATCATCAAAGACGAAGGGTATATCTTTTTGTAATAAATTAGTCAGAGGCCGAGAAATTTTTGAGAAGTCCTGAATGAACCACCTATAAAAACCGGCATGACCAAGGAAAATTCTTATACCTTTGATGTCCTTGGGACACGTCATCTTTTCAATAGCATCAACTTTAGCTTTATGAACTTCAATGCCCCTTTCAGAAATTTTATGCCCCAAGACAATATCTTCATTAACCATCAAGTGGCACTTCTCCCAATTCAAGACAAGGTTAGTTTCTTCACATCTCTGCAAAACTCGATCAAGGTTGCTTAAGCAATCATCAAAAGAGGATCCATAAAGGGAGAAATTGTCCATGAAAACCTCACAAATCTTTTCACAAAAGTCAGAGAATATAGCCATCGCGCATCTTTGAAAGGTAGCAGGTGCATTACATAAACCAAAATGCATACGTCTATAAGCAAAGGTACCGAAAGGGCAAGTAAAAGTGGTCTTTGATTGATCATCAGCTGACACAGGTATTTGAGAGAAACCAGAATAACCATCTAGAAAGAAAAAATGTGTATGTTTGCATAATCTTTCTAGCGTTTGATCAATGAAAGGTAGGGGTAATGATCTTTTTTGTAGCCTTATTTAATTTGCAGAAATCAATTACCATCCTATAACCTGTAATAATTCTTTGTGGAATCAATTCATCTTTATCATTAGGAACGACAGTAATACCTCCCTTCTTAGGAACACAATGGACAAGACTTACCCACTGACTATCAGCAACGGGATAAATTATACCTGCCTCAAGGAGCTTTAGTATTTCTTTCCTTACCACTTCTTTCATCTTAGGATTCAGCCGTCGTTGGTGATCAATAACTAGTTTGGCATCTTTCTCCAAATTTAATTTGTGTTGACATAGAGTGGGACTAATGCCCTTAAGATCATCAAGAGTATATCCAATAGCAGCACGGTGCTTCTTCAGAGTTTTCAATAATTTTTCTTCCTCCTTCTCTGAAAGGTTAGCACTAATAATAACATGATATATCTTCTTTTCATCAAGATAAGCATATTTAAGAGCATCAGGCAATGGTTTAAGCTCAAACACGGGATCACCCTTGGGTGGAGGAGGATCCCCTAAGATTTCAACAGGCAAGTTGTGTTTCAGAATAGGTCCCTGTTTAAAGAACACTTCATCCATTTCCCTTCTTTCATTCATAAACATATCATTTTCGTGGTCTAGCAAATATTGTTCTAAAGGATCACTAAGAGGCACGGCAATAGAAGCAAGACCAATAATTTCATCTTTACTAGGCAATTCCTCTTCACAGTGTTGTCTACGAAATTTAGAAAAGTTAAACTCATGAGACATATCACCTAAACCAATAGTAATAACATCCTTTTTGGAGTCTATCCTAGCATTAACAGTGTTTAAGAAGGGTCTACCAAATATAATGGGACAAAAGTTATCTTGTGGGGAACCAAGAACAAGAAAATCAGCAGGATATTTAGTTTTTCCACACAAGACTTCAACATCTCTAACAATCCCAACTGATGAAATAGTATCTCTATTGGCAAGTTTAATTGTGACATCAATATCTTCTAACTCAGCAGGTGCAATATCATGCATAATTTCTTTGTATAAGTCAATAGGTATTGCACTAGCACTAGCACCCATATCACACAAGCCATGATAACAATGATCCCCTATTTTAACAGAAATAATAGGCATGCCTACTACAGGTCTATGTTTATCTTTAGCATAGGGTTTAGCAATTCTAGCAGTTTCATCACAGAAATAAATAACATGCCCATCAATATTATCAGCCAAGAGATCCTTAACAATAGCAATATTATGTTCAACTTTAACTTGCTCAGGAGGTGTATAGGTTCTAATATTGCTTTTACGAACCACAGTTGAAGCTTTAGCATGATCTTTTATCCTAACAGGAAAATGTGGTTTCTTAACATAAGCAGTAGGAATAATAGGATCATTATAAGTGATAGTCTTTTCTTCAATTTTAATACGTGCAACTACTTTTACTTCTATGAGAGGATGATATTTAAGCACTTCTCCTTAGGGAGATCAACATGAGTATCAAAAGATTCACAGAAAGAAGCTACTATCTCAGAGTCTAGTCCATATTTAGTGCTAAATTTACGGAAAATATCGGTATCCATAAAAGATTTAACACAATCAAACTTAGGTGTCATACCTGACTCCTTACCTTCGTCGAGATCCCAATCTTCAGAGTTGCGTTTAGTTCTTTCCAATAAATCCCATTTTGAATTCAATAGTATTCGTCATAAAAGAGCCAGCACAAGAAGTATCGAGCATGGTGTGATTGTTACCAGGAAGCCGAGCATATTTTTTTTGGATAATCATTTCTCTTGAGAGCTCATTATTGGGGCATGAATATCACATTGATTTAAGCCCCCCCAAAGCTTGAGCGTTTCTTTCTCCTTCGCGAGGCCAAAAATTATATATATAATTGCGATCACGATGAACAAGATGTATAGGATAAAACTTCTGATGAAATTCCAACTTCAATCATTTGTAGTTCCATGCTCCCATATCATCACATAGCCTATACGATGTCAATGCATCCCGCTTCAAAGATAAAGGGAAGACCTTCTTCTTCATAACATCATGGGGCATATCTGCAAGCTTAAATAATCCACAAACTTCATCCACATATATTAGGTGCTCATCAGGATGTAATGTTCCATCTCCTATAAAAGGATTAGCTAGCAGTTTTTCTACCATACCCGAAGGAATTTCAAAGTAGACATTTTCATTTTCAGTAGGTTCAGTAGGTTGAGTAGGTTGAGGAGCAACTCTTTGCTCTACTGGTCGAGGTGAAGATACCCCCAACAAGCCCCTCGGAGAATTACTTTCCATAGTAACAAGTGACAGTAAATTTCAGCACACTATATAAATTTTTCCTTACCAAATTCCACCTACCAAAGGCGTTTCACTCCCCGGCAACGGTGCCAGAAAAGAGTCTTGATGACCCACAAGTATAGGGGATCTATCGTAGTCCTTTCGATAAGTAAGAGTGTCGAACCCAATGAGGAGCAGAAGAAAATGATTAGCGGTTTTTAGCAAGGTATTCTCTGCAAGCACTAAAATTATAGATAACATATAGTTTTGTGATAAGATAATTTGTAACGAGCAACAAGTAAAAAAAGTAAATAAAGTGCAGAAAGGTGGCCCAATCCTTTTTGTAGCAAAGGATAAGCCTGGACAAACTCTTATATGAAGTAAAGCGCTCCCGAGGACACATGGGAATTATCGTCAAGCTAGTTTTCATCACGTTCATATAATTCGCATGCGGTACTTTGATAATCTAATATGTGGGTGGACTGGTGCTTGGGTGCTATCCTTACTTGGACGAGCATCACACTTATGATTAACCCCCATTGCAAGCATCCGCAACTACAACAGAAGTATTAAGGTAAACCTAACCATAGCATGAAACATATGGATCCAAATCAGCCCCTTACGAAGCAACACATAAACTAGGGTTTAAGCTTCTGTCACTCTAGCAACCCATCATCTACTTATTACTTCCTAATGCCTTCCTCTAGGCCCAAATAATGGTGAAGTGTCATGTAGTCGACGTTCACGTAACACCACTAGAGGAGAGACAACATACATCTCATCAAAATATCGAATGAATACCAAATTCACATTACTACTAATAGCAAGACTTCTCCCATGTCCTCGGGAACAATCGTAACTACTCACAAAGCATATTCATGTTCATAATCAGAGGGGTATTAATATGCATATAGGATCTGAACATATGATCTTCCACCAAATAAACCAACTAGTATCAACTACGAGGAGTAATCAACACTACTAGCAACCTACAGGTACCAATCCCAGACTTAGAGACAGGAATTGGATACAAGAGATGAACTAGGGTTTGAGAGGAGATGGTGCTGGTGAAGATGTTGATGAGATTGCCCCCCTCCCGATGAGAGGAGCGTTGGTGATGACGATGGCGATTATTTCCCCCTCTCAGAGGGAAGTATCCCCGGTAGAACAGCTCCGCCGGAGCCCTAGATTGATTCCGCCAAGGTTCCGCCTCGTGGCGGCGGAGTCTCGTCCCGAAAGCTTGCTTATGATTTTTTCCTCAACGAAAGACTCCATATAGCAGAAGATGGGCATCGGAGGGCCACCAGGGGGCCCATGAGGCAGGGGGGCGCGCCCCCCACCCTCGTGGCCAGGGTGTGGGCCCCCTCTAGAACTTCTTGCGCTCAGTATTTTTTATATATTCTGAGAATAGCTTCCGTGAAGTTTCATGACTTTTGGAGCTGTGCAGAATAGGTCTATAATATTTGCTCCTTTTCCAGCCCAGAATTCCAGCTGTCGGCATTCTCCCTCTTTATGTAAACCTTGTAAAATAAGAGAGAATAGGCATAAGTGTTGTGACATAATGTGTAATAACAGTCCATAATGCAATAAATATCACTATAAAAGCATGATGCAAAATGGACGTATCAATGGCGGTCATCTCCTTCTTCTGGTCCGACACCAGCCCCATCCAGAGAGCTTTGGCGGGGGAGGAATCCATGATGGGAGTGGTGCGGAGAGGGATCGAAGGCGGATGACCGCGGCTATAGCTGAGGCAGCGGTTTATATAGCAATGGTGGGCGGCAGAGGGACACATGGATGACGCCGGTGGAGACGCCTCGGCAACCACGTGCTACCAATGTGGCTGGCAGACGGACGGATATGCAGCCGCCGTGTTGTTTGAACGTGCGACAGTCGCCTGCACCGGGAGCGGCGTTCTCTCGGCTGGTGCGTTGCTTCAATGCTAGCGTCAGTGAGTGGTCGCGTCCGTTCTGGTCGGGCATGAATTCAGGCGCTGATGCTCTGGAGCGGCACTGACCGAAAATGCACGAGAGGGGGAGGGGCTTTTGGTGGTTCAAGGCGGTCAGAACTGGGTGTGGGATCGGTCTGAACTTCCGCAAAACCCGCCATGTTTGTCTCTGATTTGCAGGAGAAATCGCATCCGGACCGCGCCACGGATCGACACATGATCGTGTTGGATGGCTTCCACGGTCCGAACGCATGAGATATGTTTGCGGGTCGGTGTTGAAGATGCCTAGAACTCATAGCTGCCCAGCTAGGAGTGAAAAATGGAGGGGCTGTTTGGTTTGTGACTAAACTTTGCCAAAAATTGCCACACCTAAGGTTAGGTAAGTTTGACCAACTTAGGTGAATGTTTGGTTCAAGCCACATCTTTGACAAGCCACACTTGAGCCCCACATGGCATACACACAAAAAAAATATGGCAAAATTCCCTTAGGCTTGCCAACTTATAGCTCTCATTTTGATGAACTAATCTTAGACAAGTTTGGCAAAATGTGTGATAATATATGGCAATACCAGTCCTAGAACCAAACAGCCCCAGACTTCAATAGCGTGCGCAGCACAACAAAATTGACTAGATGTGCACATGGTGCACATGCTTTGTTTCATCGACATGGTTCTCGTTGAGAGTTCCTTGTTTCCAAAGGAAAAGCCCACCAGATTCAGTTTGGCTTGGCCTCGCCCTCCATGTACGAACCACGATCGAACCATGCATTGTGACACCACCAAAGGAAAAACTCTGATGGAGTCCACCTCATTGACATGGCTCCCGTTGAGAGTTGCTTGCTTCCAAAGAAAAATCCACACCAGATCCAGTTCGAGTTGGCCTTTGCAGCCGAGAGGAAAGAGGGATCTCGAGCCAGCGACGCACGAGCAACAAGACAAAGCCACGGCCTCCACGTACGAACCATCGTGACACGAGCCCTAGAAACTCTGGCTTAGCCCACCTCATCGCCATGGACGTCAGGCATGGCGTATGCAAACTGTACCGCAGGCATGGCGCTACGCTGAGCCTTCTAGAACAAGGCGAAGCGCGCGCGCTATATCCTTATATATAGGCCGCCATGCAAGGATGCTGCCACTGCCACACAGCACACACATCCAATCAACCTGAGACCTCAAGTGTCACGGCTCGAGACACATCACCTCCCCCGGACCACGGTTAGCAATGGATAAGGCGTACATTGCCATCCTCACCATCGCCTTCCTCTTCCTGATCCACTACGTTCTGGGCAATGGCCGGCGCGGCGGCAAGGGCGCCGCGCAGCTGCCGCCGAGCCCCCCGGCCATCCCGTTCCTCGGCCACCTCCACCTCCTGGAGAAGCCGTTCCATGCCGCGCTGCGCCGCCTCGCCGCGCGCCTCGGCCCGGTCTTCTCGCTGCGGCTCGGCTCGCGCCGCGCCGTTGTGGTCTCCTCGGCGGAGTGCGCCAGGGAGTGCTTCACGGAGCACGACGTGACGTTCGCCAACCGGCCCCGGTTCCCCTCGCAGCTGCTCGTCTCCTTCGACGGCGCCGCGCTCGTCACGTCCAGCTACGGCCCGCACTGGCGCAACCTCCGCCGCGTCGCCGCCGTGCAGCTGCTCTCCGCGCACCGCGTCGCCTGCATGTCTGGCGTCATCGCTGGCGAGGTGCGCGCCATGGCGCGCCGGCTGTTCCGCGCCGCCGCGGCGTCCCCCGGCGGCGATGGCGCCGCGCGGGTCCAGCTGAAGCGGAGGCTCTTCGAGCTCTCCCTCAGCGTGCTCATGGAGACCATCGCCCAGACCAAGGCGACCCGGTCGGAGGCCGACGCCGACACGGACATGTCCGTGGAGGCCCAGGAGTTCAAGAAGGTGGTGGACGAGCTCATCCCGTACCTCGGCGCCGCCAACACGTGGGATTACCTGCCGGTGTTGCGGTGGTTCGACGTGTTCGGCGTGAGGAACAAGATCCTGGCCGCCGTGAGCAGGAGGGACGCCTTCATGCTGCGTCTCATCGACAACGAGCGCCGGAGGCTCGACGACGCTGGCACCGAAGGCGACAAGAAGAGCATGATCGCCGTGCTCCTCAATCTGCAGAAGACGGAGCCGGAGGTGTACGCCGATACCATGATCACGGCTCTCTGCGCGGTGAGCTATCCTGTTTCCACCTCCTCTTCTCGCTTGGTCTCTCTCTAATCCATGTTAATTACTACTACAATTTTGCTAAAGCATACTTTCTCGGTCCAGTGAAGAGTGTACATCTATAAATTTTAGGACAAGTTATGGACTTGAGTGAAAAAAATGCATTGGAAAGGTGCAAGCCACCATCTCTCTCATCTTTAATTATCCAGCCCTCAATGAGTTAAGTGCATGTACAAATTAAGAAGATCATGTGCAGATTGCTATTGGTCTTGATTGCCGTGTGATGAGAGAGAAGTATTTTTTCCCACTTTAAAGTGCATTAAGAAAATAGAAGTACACTCTTTTATGGACAAATTTTAAAGCTAGATATACACTCTTCACTGGACGGAGGGAGTATCTAGATATGTTTCAAGTATTGCACATCTAAGCTTGATTTTACGTTAAAATTCGTGCAAGTATTTTTTATTTATAATTTATTAACTCATTCTAGATGTGCAATAACTAAAGCACATCTAAATACAGATCCTTCTTTGTCTTAGTTTTTCTTCACCAAGGCAATTACTACCTTTGTCCTGATTTATTAATCATTTTTGTATTCCGTGTCAAAATTTAATCTTAAATTTAACCAACAAAATGCTAATACATGTCATAAATAATATAATTAAAACCTTATGGTCAAATATAAATCCAATGATATAGTTTTTTATGATATAATTTTTTATAACATGCATTAATATTTTGTTAGTTAAATTTTTAGTCAAAAATTGACACAAAATACAAATAAGACTTATAAACCATGACGGAGGTAGCTACCAGTACATCCTTTAAGATTAAGTCAACAGACAGACAGCAGCACGACGAGAGTCAGTCTAGCCATCACTCTAATTTTTTATTTATCATGCATCGTGAAATACTACTAGAGGCCACGCGACGTAGGGACTGCAGGAGCATATGGGACCAGAATACTATCGTGGTGTATATGGGTTCAGTACTTCAGCGGTCAGTGGGTCACTAGCTAGCCAGCCCGGTAGATAACGCCATATCACTTGGTGATGGATCCAACATGTCATGTCAGTGCGCAAGTGAGCAGACTTTGGCTGTTGTGCTAGTGACAGTGCACCGACGATAAACTAAAACTCGTGCTAGTGACGATATGTCTCTTCTCCCCAATCTGATAAACTAAAACTCGTGGAGGCAATCATACTCATGTCACGATCTCACTATACTCATTTTCTTGGTGAATTCTCTGCACAATTACTCACGCCACCATCTCACCAATAACCCTCGTTTTCTCAATGGACTATGTGCAGAATTTATTTGGGGCCGGAACGGAGACCACGTCGACGACGACGGAGTGGGCGATGTCGCTGCTGCTGAACCACCCGGCGGCGCTCAAAAAGGCGCAGGCCGAGATCGACGCGGCCGTGGGCACCTCCCGGCTGGTGACCGCCGACGACGTGCCACGGCTGGCCTACCTGCAGTGCATCGTGAGCGAGACGCTGCGGCTGTACCCGGCGGCGCCGATGCTGCTGCCGCACGAGTCCTCGGCAGACTGCAAGGTGGGCGGCTACAACGTGCCGAGCGGCACGATGCTGATGGTGAACGCGTACGCCATCCACCGGGACCCGGCGGCGTGGGAGCGGCCGCTGGAGTTCGTCCCGGAGCGGTTCGAGGACGGGAAGGCCGAGGGGCGGTTCATGATCCCGTTCGGGATGGGCCGCCGGCGGTGCCCCGGGGAGACGCTGGCGCTGCGGACCATCGGCATGGTGCTGGCCACGCTGGTGCAGTGCTTCGACTGGGAGCGCGTCGACGGCGCGGAGGTGGACATGACGGAGGGCGGCGGGCTCACCATCCCCAAGGTCGTGCCACTCGAGGCCGTGTGCAGGCCGCGCCCGGCCATGCGCGACGTGCTTCAGAGCCTCTGATGGCCGAACTTCTTGGCATCGTGGTTTTGATAGCCTGCTGATGTAGTAAATAAACTTGTGACTTTGTGTGAGCAGAGTCAGGCTAGCTATCATCGTATGTAAATTACAGGTACGTGTCAGGGTTTTGTGAGAACCAGCTAAGCTATCTAGGTAGTTAGCTCGTGGATCCAGGTAGTACCAAACCAGCAATTTGTAATTTAGTTTGTATCAAGAATGTTTCATATGGGGTAACTATTCATATCATCTCTCTGTAAAATTGCAATTCAAAAAATGTAGGGTACGAACGTTCATGATTTGGGCTTACACTGATCTGGGCATGCGAGGGGAAGGCAGTTTCACTTAGAATCTCAGATCTTACACCGCAAAAAAAAAAAAGAATCTCAGATCTTAGAATCAAAACTATTTTTTTTCGGTATTTGCAAATAAGCAGGTAATAGAAAGATAAGGAAATGAAAGCGGGAATACCCACCTGTGAATTGTTTTGCAGTGGTTTTGCTATTTATCAGTTGTCTCAAAACGGAATTTAGACAAGTAATTCTTTGGACGAGAGAAAGCAGCGCTCCGAGGTCCGGGGCAACACGACGAGGCTGATCAAGGACCGCGACAATGCCAACCATGGCCTCGGCATAGGCGAGGACGAGGGTTCACACATGCTTGATGGGGCCCCTTTTCGTTTTGCTACCGCCAGGAGTGGATGGAACCTGATCTCGAGACACGGCTAGGAGCGGATGAAACGCGATAGGTGGGAGGAAGAAGATGAGCGGGAAGCCGTTGGATGGGCCTTCAATGGTTCGGCCAAAAAGGACGGTGTAGGATGTTTAGACGCTGATGCATATTATGTTGTCGCATTTTCATGTTGTTTGGTCCCATTTTCTTATGATTTCCACCGTAGTTTACAACTTATGCCAAACACAAAATCCCAAAAGGTGTATGGAGATTGTTTGTTGCTATAGTTTGCTGATCGTGGATCTCTTTGCTTAGGGCTGTTTTTTTTTTCCTTTTTACGTCGCCTATGCATTGTTTGATCTTATATGACTCTGTTCGCCAACATGTTTTTTTGTGCCTGTCGATGTTGGCTGGGTGATGTTTTATTTTGTGTCAATAAAATCCACACATTGTCGGAAAAGAAGGTGTCAGCACTAAGCAGCATTCTGTTGTTGATTCTTGCTTACCTAAGCACCGTTGGGTTAGGTCAGGAATGGTTTCCGTTTGAGGTGCAGCCGTGCAGGACTCTGGCTGGTACACCCCAATCGCGTCTCAACGTGAGACTACGGTACACAAAAGCAAATCTCCGGACGCACGTCTGTTTCCACAAGGCCACCAGGGTCACCCTTGTTTTTTTTGAGCATCAGTACAGACACAAGCGCTCATATACACGCGCATACACTCATTCCTATGAATGCACACACGCATACCCTACCCCTATGAGCACCTTCGAGAGACTGAGCCGCCATATTATCTTGAGATTTACGAAGTCACCGTAAGCGCCTCGTCGTCGAGGGAACGTCTTCTTTCACTGAAAGCGCATCGCCGGAAATCCTGAAATAAATCCAGGAATAATGCGAGTACCAGGATTTGAATCCTGGTTGATTGGAAATACCACTGTCCACCTAACCAACTCAATCACATGTTGATTCGCAGGGTCACCCTTGTTGACGGGTGGGTTTTCATGGACGCACCCGGCACAAGCAAAACACGGCACGGCGGGCAAAAATCCGTGATGCAGGAGAACCGAGGTGCGGGCCGGCCGACGACGGCGTTCCCCTCCACCCGAGGCGATGTGCGTGACGACTGACGAGGCAGCGTTAACAGTTCAGTAAAAAAAAACAGTTCAGTACAACGTCGAAGATGGAAAAATGCAATGAAGCCTGTAAGCATCTTATTGAGTCTATGCATGAGGAGTGCCGAAACTGCCAGTGGCATCGTTCTTATCTGTCAAGTTCACAAGCCCTACAATGGCCTGCCATTACTCGTCAATCACAACAACTTCATGATAAATGGGTACAGCAACGGGCAGCGTACATGTCAAGGACCTCGGTGCCCAAGACAGCAGGACCTCGACTACGTAGTTCATAGTCTCGGTTGATAGGAGCGCTAGGGTTTTTGCCTAACTGCTCAATGGTGCAGGAGAAGAGATTAGGAGTAGAGGAGGAGGTAGGAGATAATGATTTATTGCTTGCGTCAAAGGGTGCAGATTACATGATATATAAAGGCCTTATGGGCTTCTAACAAACTAGGAAACTAACTACTCCTGGACTCCTAACAAACTAGGAAACTAACTACTCCTGGACTCTAGGAACCAACGCAGGATCAGGACTCTGTGGCCGTCGGCTGCTGCCCCTGGGCGCGCGACCCGCGCCTGTACGCAGCGCCCCACATGACATCTCTCCCCCCCTCGACGAGCAGCTCGTCCTCGAGCTGAAAAGCGGGGTAGCGCTCGATGAAACTGTCAAGATCCTCCCATGTAGTTGATGATGCTGCTTCACCCTTCCAGTGGACGAGCAGCTGGCGAACGCCGCGTGCTAGTCGTGCACGAGTCACGCGCTCCGGTTCTGGAACAGCCGCCCCGTTGTGGATCGGAGGCAATCCCGGTGGTGCAGTTGGAGGCGTGCCGAAGAACTTCTTGAGGAGGCCCACGTGGAACACGTCATGGAGGCGCGAGCGTGCCGGAAGCTCAAGGCGGTAGGCCACGTCGTTGACGACCTCTGAAATGCGGTACGGCCCATAGAAGCGTGGCTTGAGCTTGCCCCTGGTTGGCAGGTTGAGAGAGGACGCGGCGCACTGGCGAAGACGAAGCCAGACCCAATCGCCCACGTCATGCCGAATGTCTCGATGGCGTCTGTCGTAGTAGGACTTGTAGACCGCTTGTGCCTGCTGTAGACGATAGCGGACGTCCGCGAGTAGCTCCTGGCCACTGCGACCACCCGTGTATCGCCCGGCTCGTAAGAGCGAATAGTGGGAGGGTCACGGCCATACACAAGCTTGAACGGAGTTTCTTGGGTCGCTGTCTGGTAGGCGGTGTTGTATATGTACTCAGCCCAGGGAAGCCATCGGAGCCACTGCCTGGGACGATCCCCGGTGAGACAACGGAGGTACATCACAATGATCTTGTTAGCAGCCTCCGTTTGGCCATCCGACTGTGGATGAAACGCCGTCGTCATGTGCAGCTTGGTCCCGGTGAGGCGCATGAGCTCCCGCCAAAAAGCCGAGGTGAAGACGGGGTCGCGGTCAGAGACCATGGACTGCGGGACGCCATGGAGACGCACAATCTCAGCGAAGAACACCTGCGCCACTGATTCCGTCGTGTACGGGTGGGCCAGCGCCACAAAGTGGCAGTACTTGCTGAAGCGATCTACCACGGTGAGGATAACAGACTTCCCGCCCACACGAGGGAGCGCTTCTACGAAATCGATGCCGACGTCAGTCCACACGGCCGTGGGCACCGGCAGTGGCAGCAGCAGACCGGCTGGGTGCAAGTGCTCGGACTTGTACCGCTGGCAAGTACCACAGGCGCGGACATACTCCTGCACCGTCTTGCGAAGGTTAGGTGTGTGGAAGTCGCGACGGAGACGATGCAGCATGCGCAGGACGCCTTCGTGTCCATCATCGTGCACTGCGGTAAGAAGCTCCTGGAGTAGTGGGGATGTTGGCGGGATGTAGAGGCGGCCGTTAAAAGTGACGAGGCCGTCGGAGAGCGCCCACGGCAGCTGCCAAGCGCCTGCCGTTATATCCTCGCGCAGCGCGACGAGTGCTGGGTTGGTGGATGAAGCTTGCCGTAGGCGGTCGATGAAGTCGAAGTGAGGACCAGATATAGCCATGACCCCCGTCTCTTCCGTGTCGCGGCGGGAAAGGTCATCCGCCACCGTGTTTGTACTACCGGCCTTGTACTCCACAGTGAAATCGAAACCCAGTAGTTTGCCGACCCAGTGGTGCTGCGGAATGGTTGCCAAGCGTTGGTCAAGGAGGAATTTGAGACTGTAGTGGTCAGTTTTTACCACAAATCGGCGCCCCCAGAGGTAAGGTCGCCAATGGCGAATAGCGAGCACCAGGCCAATGAGTTCCCGTTCATATGCCGCTAGAGAACGGTGACGAGGCGCGGCCGGCCGGCTGAAGAAGGCCACCGGGTGCTGATCTTGGAGAAGGACGGCGCTGAAACCGTATGTAGACGCGTCACACTCGACGATGAACGGCCGTGTGAAATCGGGCAACGCGAGCACGGGAGCCGTGGTGACCGCCGTCTTGAGGGCGGTAAAAGCTGCTGCCGCCTCCGACGACCATGAGAAGCCGTCCTTGCGAAGCAGGGCCGTCAGGGGCGCGGCGACCACGCCAAACTCCTTGACAAACTTGCGGTAGTACCCTGCAAGACCGAGAAACCCCCGGACCGCGCGCGCCGAGCGAGGCTGCGGCCAGTCGGCCACGGCCTGCACTTTTTCCGGACCCATGGCCACTCCGGACGCGGAGATGGTGTGACCCAGGTAGGAGATCGACTCGACGGCGAACGAGCATTTGGACCTCTTGACGAAGAGCCGGTGCTGGTGCAGAATGGTAAAGATGGTGCGCACATGGCGAAGATGATCGACCCATGACTCGCTGAATATGAGGATGTCGTCGAAGAAGACGAGAACGAAACGGCGCAGGTACGGCCGCAGCAGATCGTTCATGAGTGCCTGGAACATCGCCGGCGCGTTGCAGAGGCCGAACGGCATCACCAGGAACTCGTAGAGGCCGTCGTGGGTAAGGAAGGCAGTCTTTGGGATGTCCTCCGCACGCATCCGCACCTGGTGGTAGCCGGAGCGTAAGTCGACTTGGTGAATAAACGAGCGCGCCGGAGCTCGTTGAGGAGTTCGTCCACCACCGGAATTGGAAACGCATCCTTGATGGTGATGGCGTTCAGGGCGCGGTAGTCGATGCAGAAGCGCCAGGACCCGTCGGGCTTGCGGACCAGCAGTACCAGCGATGAGAATGCGGAACGACTTGCTCGGATGATGCCCTGGGCGACCATGGCGGCGCACTGACGCTCCAGCTCGTCCTTGTGCGCGGCCGGGTAGCGATACGGACGGACGGCCACCGGGGCGGAGCCGGGCAGCAGGGTGATGCCGTGGTCGCGGCTGCGGAGTGGTGGTACGCCGGAGGGTTCGGCGAAGATGCGTCAAACTCGGTGAGGATGGCGTCGAGGAAATCGCGGCCATTGCATGATTGCAGGGCTGGCCCGTCCGGTCCGGCAAGGCCGCGCCAGTAGACCCGATGGCCCCTCCGCCAGAACGTCATGGAGAGGGCGCGGAAATCCCACAGGATCGGTCCAAGCGTCGCCAGCCATTGCGTGCCCAAGACGACATCGTAGCCGGCGAGCGGCAAGGCGAGGAAATCCTCCGAGAACGCCTCCTGGTCGATGCGGAAGGAGACGGCGCGGTATGCGCCCTGGCATGGAACACGCTCGCCGTTGGCCACCGTGACACGCATCTTCTCGGTGGTGGGGAATGGCAGTGTAGCACGAGCAGCCGCCTCCTCGGCGATGAAGTTGTGGGTTGAGCCTAAGTCGATCAGGGCGAGGAGGGAGACACCCCCGAGGGTGACATGCATCTGCATGGTCTCGCTCGTGCGCACGCCGGAGATCGCGTGGAGCGAGATCCGAGGGTTGGCCGGCGAGGCATCAGCGGTGGCGGAGGCCGTGTCGTCGTCGTCGTCCGGCGCCAGGTCGAGGAGAAAGATGCGCTGGCAGACGCGGTTGTGGCCCCTGCCAAACTTCTCATTACAATTGAAGCATAGGCCCAGGCGACGGCGTTCCTCCATCTCTGTCTGTGACAGGCGTTTGATTGGGCGCCCTTTGGCAGACTAGGAGCAGGGGGTGCGGCTGGTAGAGCCGGTGCGGGGGGCGCGAGGCGTGGTACGGGCGCCGGCAGGATGCCCTTCTGCTGAAAACGCACCGGTGGCGCGGAGGTGAGCGCGCACTGGTCGCGCAACTCCAACTTGCGGGCGAGGCTCACGGAGACGGCGAGGGACTGCGGGTTGTGGATTTCCACGTCGAGGCTGAGGGGTGGCTGGAGTCCCGCGGTGAAGATCTGAACCTTCTGTGTCTCTGATAAGATGCCTGCCCGAGGGAGGAGCGCCTCAAACCGCTCCTGGAAGTCGACTACGGACGTTGTGCGCTTGCACGCCATTAGTTCGCCCAGCGGGTTAGCGTGTAGAGGTGGCCCGAAGCGGAGGTTGAGCAGCTCGGAGAAGCGGCGCCACGGTGGAGTGCCCTCGTCACGCTGGACCTGCATGTACCACAGCTGGGCAGAACCCTCAAGGTTGTAGGACGCCATCCAGACTTTTTCCTCCTCGGCGATCCGTTGTTGATGGAAGAAGGACTCGCATCTATTGAGGAAAGCGAGCGGATCTGACTTGCCGTCGAACTTGGGAAGTCCATCTTCTGAAACCGGGGCGGGCGATCATTGTGGTCCTGCCCATCGTGGGCGCCGGCAGCGCTCGACGAGGAGGTGGACTTGTCCTTCTGGAGCGTGGAGACGGACGTCTGCAGGGACGCCACCGTTGCAGTCAAGGCCTCGATCATCGTGGCCAGATCAGCGGTGGTTGGTTTTGCCATGCCGGAAGTGACCGAGACGGCGGCGGATGGTGGCGATGGAGGTGTGCTTGGCGCGGACGCAGGGGTGGCGGCGGGCTGCGGATGGAGCGCCGACGAGGAAGAGGATCGTCTGGAACCTGATACCAAGTTGCAAGGACCTCGGTGCCCAAAACAGCAGGACCTCGACTAAGTAGTTCGTAGTCTCGGTTGATAGGAGCGCTAGGATTTTTGCCTAACTGCTCAATGGTGCAGGAGAAGAGATTAGGAGTAGAGGAGGAGGTAGGAGATAATGATTTATTGCTTGCGTCAAAGGGTGCAGATTACAGGATATATAAAGGCCTTATGGGCTTCTAACAAACTAGGAAACTAACTACTCCTAGACTCCTAACAAACTAGAAAACTAACTACTTCTAGACTCTAGGAACCAACGCACGATCAGGACTCTGTGGCCGTCGGCTGCTGCCCTGGGCGCGCGATCCGCGCGCGCGCGACCCACGCCTGTACGCAGCGCCCCACATGACAGTACATCTACAACACATGCAAACAGAATGGTGACCACGCTCCAACAGCCATGGATCGATGTACCAAACACAGGTACGGTAGAGGTGTCTTGGCAGGTTAACCGGGTATCTTCAGCTTCTGGGTCTTCTGCATCACGACAGGCAGCTTGCGGGCGACGAGATTCGGGTCTGCGTATGCCGCAGAATCGGAAGGATACCCTTCCTACATTATGTGGAAAATGGATTAGAAAGTAAATTTAATACGCTCTAACATTTTGCAGTTAACTTGCTCAAAGGAAAGTACTACTTGGTTGAGAGAGAGCATACCGCAGACATGACAGCAAATGTTGCTTCCCTCCAGCACAGTTCACGTAGCACCACCGGCTTCGCTTCCTTAGAGCATCTCCAGTGGTTTGTCTAAATTTAATAATCCATATCTACATATACACAATGGTGTAAAAAAAATTCCAGCGGATTGTCTATATACATGATGTCTATATTATTCACTCTCATAGGAGTATATTTTAATAGTATCTTATAGCAGCTATATTTTCTAAAAATCTTATGTTGGTCATTTCTGAGTTGTTTTCATTTACTTTTTTATCTGCAAGACATACAAAGGAGAAAATAAACCAGCCGCGAAATCATTTTAGGTTCAGCACTAGCAACACCCTATATAATTTACGACAAATAAACAATAGCAACAGGTTCAGCCCTGATGAGGCGCGGTCCTGGCGCAACAGCCTTCGTGACCAGCGTTGGCGCGGCCGCCTCCCTGCCGACGTCCTCCAATTTCTCTGAATTGGTGCATGGACGAGCTCATGAGCCAGCATTTTTGGTTTGGACATTGTGGCTTGGTTGTCCAAATATGAACGACGGGTAGCTAGTTTGTAAATTTTAGACGACACAATAGACAAGCCACTGAAGATGTTTTTTGGCATGTGGTAATCTAAATTTGGCATAGACCATCATTTACACAAGCCACTAGAGATGCTCTTAAGAGCATGTCCAATAGCTTGTCTATATGGATGTTTATATTCGTTTTCCACGATGTGAGCCTAAAACAGGCGTCCAACAGCTCAGACAAACGGTGTTGCTTGCGCAGCAAGGCGACGTGGCCCGGGCCTAGGAGGTGGCATTCCGCTGGGCTGGCCCAACGCCAGAGCTCATCGACCTCACCAGCCCAGAGAGGACGACGATGTTGGGGAACGCAGTAATTTCAAAAAAAATTCCTACGCACACGCAAGATCTATCATGGTGATGCATAGCAACGAGAAGGGAAGAGTGTTGTCCGCGTACCCTCGTAGACCGTAAGTAGAAGCGTTATGACAACACGGTTGATGTAGTCGTACGTCTTTTTGATCCGACCGGTCCTAGTACCGAAAATACGGCACCTCCGCGATTTGCACGCGTTCGGCTCGGTGACATCCCACGAACTCTCGATCCAGCTGCGTGTCGAGGGAGAGCTTCGTCAGCACGACGGCGTGATGACGGCGATGATGAAGCTACCGGCGCAGGGCTTCGCCTAAGCACTACGACGATATGACCGCGGTGGATTATGGTGGAGGGGGGCACCGCACACGGCTAAAAGCAATCAACTTGTGTGTTCTAGGGTGCCCCCTTGCCCCCGTATATAAAGGAGCAAGGGGGAGGTTGGCCGGCCCTAGTGGCGCGCCAAGGGAGGAGGAATCCTCCTCCTAATAGGAGTAGGATTCCTCCTTTCCTAGTCCTACTAGGAGGAGAAGGGGAAAGAAGGAAAGGAGATGAAGAGGAGAAGGAAAGGGGGGCGCGCCCCCCTTCCTAGTCCAATTCGAACTCCCTATAGGGGAGGGGGCGCGGCTGCCTCTTGTGGGCTGCCTCCCCTCTTCCCTATGGCCCATGTA
>NC_041388.1:599235342-599315069 GCF_002162155.2 Triticum dicoccoides
GGGTTCCGGTAACCCTCCGGCACTCCGGTTTTCTTTGAAATCACCCGGAACGCTTACGGTGTCCGAATATAGTCGTCCAATATATCAATATTTATTCTCGATCATTTCAAGACTCCTCATCATGTCCGTGATCATATCCGGGACTGCGAACTACCTTCGGTACATCAGAACACATAAACTCATAATACCGATCGTCACCGAATGTTAAGCGTGCGGACCCTATGGGTTCGAGAACTATGTAGACAGGACCGAGACACATCTCCGGTCAATAACCAATAGTGGAACCTGGATGTTCACATTGGCTCCCACATATTCTATGAAGATCTTTATCGGTCAAACCGCATAACAACATATGTTGTTCCCTTTGTCATCGGTATGTTACTTGCCCGAGATTCGATCGTTGGTATCTCAATACCTAGTTCAATCTCGTTACCGGCAAGTCTCTTTACTCGTCCCGTAATGCATCATCCCATAACTAACTCATTAGTCACATTGCTTGCAAGGCTTATAGTGATGTGCATTACCGAGAGGGCCCAGAGATACCTCTCCGAAACTCAGAGTGACAAATCCTAATCTCGATCTATGCCAACTCAAAAAACACCATCAGAAACACCTGTAGAGCAGCTTTATAGTCACCCAGTTACGTTGTGACATTTGATAGCACACTAAGTGTTTCTCCGGTATTCGAGAGTTGCATGATCTCATAGTCATAGGAACATGTATAAGTTATGTAGAAAGCAATAGCAGTAAACTAAACGATTATCGTGCTAAGCTAACAGATGGGTCAAGTCAATCACATCATTCTCTAGTGATGTGATCCCGTTAATCAAATGACAACTCATGTCTATGGTTAGGAAACATAACCATCATTGATTCAATGAGCTAGTCAAGTAGAGGCATATTAGTCACACTCTGTTTGTCTATGTATTCACACATGTACTAAGTTTCCGGTTAATACAATTCTAGCATGAATAATAAACATTTATCATGATATAAGGAAATATAAATAACAACTTTATTATTGCCTCTAGGGCATATTTCCTTCAGTCTCCCACTTGCACTAGAGTAAATAATCTAGATTACATTGTAATGATTCTAACACCCATGGAGTCTTGGTGTTGATCATGTTTTGCTCGTGAGAGAGGCTTAGTCAACGGGTCTGCAACGTTCAGATCCGTATGTATCTTGAAAATCTCTATGTGTCCCTCCTTGACTTGATCGCGGATGGAATTGAAGCGTCTCTTGATGTGCTTGGTTCTCTTGTGAAATCTAGATTCCTTTGCCAAGGCGATTGCACCAGTATTTTCACAAAAGATATTCATTGGACCCAATGCACTATGTATTACTCCTAGATCGGATATGAACTCATTCATCCAGACTCCTTCATTTGCTGCTTCCGAAGCAGCTATGTACTCCGCTTCACACGTAGACCCCGCAACGATGCTCTGCTTGGAACTGCACCAACTGGCAGCTCCACCATTTAATAAAAATACGTACCTGGTTTGTGACTTAGAGTCATCCGGATCAGTGTCAAAGCTTGCATCAACGTAACCGTTTACAACGAGCTCTTTGTCACCTCCATAAACGAGAAACATATCCTCAGTCCTTTTTAGGTATTTCAGGATGTTCTTGACCGTTGTCCAGTGATCCACTCCTGGATTTCTTTGGTACCTCCCTGCTAAACTAATAGCAAGGCACACATCAGGTCTGGTATACAACATTGCATACATGATAGAACCTATGGCTGAAGCATAGGGAATGACTACATTTTCTCTCTATCTTCTGCAGTGGTCGGGCATTGAGTCTGACTCAACTGCACACCATGTAACACATGCAAGAACCCTTTCTTTGCTTGATCCAGTTTGAACTTCTTCAAATCTTTATCAAGGTATGTGCTTTGTGAAAGTCCAATTAAGCGTCTTGATCTATCTCTATAGATCTTGATGCCCAATATATAAGCAGCTTCACCGAGGTCTTTCATTGAAAAATTCTTATTCAATTATCCTTTTATGCTATTCAGAAATTCGGTATTATTTCCGATTAACAATATGTCATCTACATATAATATCAGAAATGCTACAGAGCTCCCACTCACTTTCTTGTAAATACATGCTTCTCCAAAAGTCTATATAAAACCATATGCTTTGATCACACTATCAAAGCATATATTCCAACTCCGAGAGGCTTGCACCAGTCCATAAATGGATCGCTGGAGCTTGCACACTTTGTTAGCACCTTTTGGATCAACAAAACCTTCTGGTTGCATCATATACAACTCTTCTTTAAGATATTCATTAAGGAATGCAGTTTTGACATCCATTTGCCAAATTTCATAATCATAAAATGCGGCAATTGCTAACATGATTCGGACGGACTTAAGCATCGCTACGGGTGAGAAGGTCTCATCGTAGTCAACTCGTTGAACTTGTCGAAAACCTTTTGCAAGAAGTCGAGCTTTGTAGACAGCAACATTACCGTCAACGTCAGTCTTCTTCTTGAAGATCCATTTATTCTCTATGGCCTGCCAATCAATGGGCAAGTCAACCAAAGTCCACACTTTGATCGCATACATGGATCCCATCTCAGATTTCATGGCCTCAAGTCATTTTGCGGAATCTGGGCTCATCATCGCTTCCTCGTAGTTCTTAGGTTCGTCATGGTCAAGTAACATGATCTCCAGAACATGATTACCGTACCACTCTGGTGCGGATCTTACTCTGGTTGACCTACGAGGTTCGGTAGTAACTTGATCGGAAGCTTCATGATCATCATCATTAGCTTCTTCACTTACTAGTGTAGGAATCACTGAAACTGATTTCAGTGATGAACTACTTTCCAATAAGGGAGAAGGTACAATTACCTCATCAAGTTCTACTTTCCTCCCACTCACTTCTTTCGAGAGAAACTCCTTCTCTAGAAAGGATCCATTCTTAGCAACGAATATCTTGCCTTCAGATCTGTGATAGAAGGTGTACCCAACTGTCTCCTTTGGGTATCCTATGAAGCCACATTTCTCCGATTTGGGTTCGAGCTTATCAGGTTGAAGCTTTTTCACATAAGCATCACAGCCCCAAACTTTAAGAAACAACAACTTGGGTTTCTTGCCAAACCACAGTTCATAAGGTGTCATCTCAACGGATTTTGATGGTGCCCTATTTAACGTGAATACAACCATCTCTAAAGCATAACCCCAAAATGATAGCGATGAATCAGTAAGAGACATCATAGATCGCACCATATCTAATAAAGTGTGGTTACGACGTTCGAACACACCATTACGTTGTGGTGTTCCAGGTGGCGTGAGTTGCGAAACTATTCTGCATTGTTTCAAATGAAGACCAAACTCATAACTCAAATATTCACCTCCATGATCAGATCGTAGAAACTTAATTTTCTTGTTACGATGATTTTCCACTTCACTCTGAAATTCTTTGAACTTTTCAAATGTTTCAGACTTATGTTTCATCAAGTAGATAGACCCATATCTGCTCAAATCATCTGTGAAGGTGAGAAAATAATGATATTCGCCGCGAGCCTCAATGTTCATTGGACAACATACATCAATATGTATGATTTCCAATAACTCTGTTGCTCACTCCATTGTTCCGGAGAACGGAGTTTTAGTCATCTTACCCATGAGGCATGGTTCGCAAGTACCAAGTGATTCATAATCAAGTGATTCCAGAAGTCCATCAAAATGGAGTTTCTTCATGCGCTTTACACCAACATGGCCCAAACGGCAGTGCCACAAATAAGTTGCACTATCATTATCAACTCTGCATCTTTTGGCTTCAATACTATGAACATGTGTATCACTACTATCAAGATTTAGTAAAAATAGACCACTCATCAAGGGTGCATGACCATAAAGATATTACTCATATAAATAGAACAACCATTATTCTCTAATTTAAATGAATAACCGTCTCGCATCAAACAAGATCCAGATATAATGTTCATGCTCAACGTTGGCACCAAATAACAATTATTTAGGTCTAAAACTAATCCCAAAGGTAGATGTAGAGGTAGCGTGCCAACGGCGATCACATCAACTTTGGAACCATTTCCCACGCGCATCGTCACCTCGTCCTTAGCCAATCTTCGCTTAATCTGTAGTCCTTGTTTCGAGTTGCAAATGTTAGCAACTGAACCGGTATCAAATACAGAGGCACTACTGCGAGCATTAGTAAGGTACACATCAATAACATGTATATCAAATATACCTTTCACTTTGCCATCCTTCTTCTCCGCCAAATACTTGGGGCAGTTCCGCTTCCAGTGACCAGTCCCTTTGCAGTAGAAGCACTCAGTTTCAGGCTTAGGTCCAGACTTGGGTTTCTTCACTTGAGCAGCAACTGGCTTGTTGTTCTTCTTGAAGTTCCCCTTCTTTCCTTTACCCTTTTTCTTGAAACTAGTGCTCTTGTTGACCATCAACACTTGATGCTCCCTCTTGATTTCTACCTCTACAGCCTTTAGCATTGCGAAGAGCTCAGGAATCGTCTTATCCATCCCTTGCATAGTATAGTTCATCACGAAGCTCGTAGCTTGGTGGCAGTGATTGAAGAACTCTGCCAATGACACTATCATCAGGAAGATTAACTCCCAGCTGAGTCAAGTGGTTGTGGTACCTAGACATTCTGAGTATATGTTCACTGACAGAACTATTCTCCTCCATTTTGCAGCTATAGAACTTATTGGAGACTTCATATCTCTCAATCCGGCCATTTGCTTGAAATATTAACTTCAATTCCTGGAACATCTCATATGCTCCATGACGTTCAAAACGTCGTTGAAGTCCTGGTTCTAAGCCGTAAAGCATGGCACACTGAACTATCAAGTAGTCATCAGCTTTGCTCTGCCAGGTGTTCACAACATCTGGCGTTGGTCCTGCAGCGGGTTTGTCACCTAGCGGTGCTTCCAGGACATAATTCTTCTGTGCATCAATGAGGATAATCCTCAAGTTATGGACCCAGTCCGTGTAGTTGCTACCATCATCTTTCAACTTAGCTTTCTCTAGGAATGCATTAAAATTCAACGGAACAACATCACGGGCCATCTATCTACAACAACATAGACATGCAAAATACTATCAGGTACTAAGTTCATGATAAACTAAAGTTCAATTAATCAAATTACTTAAGAACTCCCATGTAGATAGACATCTCTCTAATCATCTAAGTGATCACGTGATCCATATCAACTAAACCATGTCCGATCATCATGTGAGATGGAGTAGTTTTTAATGGTGAACATCACTATGTTGATCATATCTACTATATGATTCACGCTCGACCTTTCGGTCTTAGTGTTCCAAGTCCATATCTGCATATGCTAGGCTCATCAAGTTTAACCCGAGTATTCTGCGTGTGCAAAATTGACTTGCACCTGTTGTATGTGAACGTAGAGTTTATCACACCCGATCATCACGTGGTGTCTCGACACGACGAACTGTAGCAACAGTGCATACTCAGGGAGAACACTTGTACCTTGAAATTTAGTGAGAGATCATCTTATAATGCTACCGCCGAACTAAGCAAAATAAGATGCATGAAGGATAAACATCACATGCAATCAATATAAGTGATATGATATGGCCATCATCATCTTGTGCCTTTGATCTCCATCTCGAAAGCACTGTCATGATCACCATCGTCACCGGCTTGGCACCTTGATCTCCATCGAAGCATCGTTGTCGTCTCGCCAACTATTGCTACTATGACTATCGCTACCGCTTAGTGATAAAGTGAAGCAATTACATGGCGATTGCATTTCATACAATAAAGCGACAACCATATGGCTCCTGCCAGTTGCCGATAACTGTGTTATAAAACATGACCATCTCATACAACAATAATCATGTCTTGACCATATCACATCACAACATGCCCTGCAAAAACAAGTTAGACGTCCTCTACTTTGTTGTTGCAAGTTTTACGTGGCTGCTACGAGCTGAGCAAGAACCGTTGTTACCTACGCGTCAAAAATCACAACGTGGTATAGTGATTGCTTTTTGATCTTCAGAAAGAACCCTGTTCATTGAATCTGATTCAACTAAAGTTGGAGAAACTGACACCCACCAGCCACCTGTGTGCGAAGCACGTCAGTAGAACCAGTCTCGTGTAAGCGTACGCGTAATGTCGGTCTGAGCCGCTTCATCCAACAATACCGCCGAATCAAGAATCAACTAGTGACAGCAAGCAATATGTATAAACCCACGCCCACAACTCCTTTGTGTTCTACTCGTGCATATAATATTTACGCATAGACCTGGCTCGGATGCCACTGTTGGGGAACACAGTAATTTCAAAAAAATTCCTACACACACAAGATATATCATGGTGATGCATAGCAACGAGAAGGGAAGAGTGTTGTCCACATACCCTCATAGATCATAAGTGGAAGCGCTATGACAACGCGGTTGATGTAGTCGTACGTCTTTATGATCCGAAGGATCCTAGTACTGAAAGTATGGCACCTTCGCGATCTGCACACGTTCGGCTCGGTGATGTCCCATGAACTCTCAATCCAGCTGAGTGTCGAGGGAGAGCTTCGTCAGCACGACAGCGTGATAACGGTGATGATGAAGCTACCGCCGCAGGGCTTCGCCTAAGCACTACGACAATATGACCGAGGTGGATTATGGTGGAGGGGGCACCGTGTAGGGTAACGCAGCAGAAAACAAAAATTTCCGACCTATGCACCAGCCCAGGACCACTATGGAGACTGCATACAAGGTTTTATCTTTTTCGTTAGCGACTCGTAGCGTAGCGGGAAGTAGAGTCGATGACGATCGGCGGTGCAGATCCCCGCAGCTAGGATTTACAATCTCCCAACCGCGAGGATGTAGACCCTCATCTGCCCCTCGGACAGTCCTCTGGGAGGCGCTCGGATAGTCCCCCGGACGGTGTCGCGGACAGCCCTTCGGGAGGACCTTCGAAACTCGGACGGTCACTCGGACAGCCCTTCAGGAGGCACTCTCGAACTAAGACCGAAACTACGATCTCTCTATAGAGTTTCACACATACGGTGTCATCTATCCGGCAGGGCTTCGCCGTCCAGAACTAGTTCCCACCGGAACCCAGACAACCTTTCGGCTCTACGAAACTATTTCGCGGGGAGGGAGAGAGCAGCCAGATCATTGCAATGGCACTTGTATGTGAGAAAGAGTGTGTTTTTAGGCAGCCCCCTCCACCCCTATTTATAGGCCAAGCCCAAGGGTGGCTTCTCCAAGAAGCCAAGGGCATAATACCAAAAGGCCCTCAAGGTGGCTTCTCCAAGAAGCCAAGCAAAAAGCACTTTCACTATTCATGACGACATTTTTCAGCGTCCATTCGAACTGAAAATATTTATGTGGGCTCATAACAATTCCAGTACCCACTAAAATAATTTTCAACACATTCTTAAACAATTTCGTTTAGTGATTTTCATCTGTGAAAAGCAAACAAGAATGCATTTTCACTATTCATGAATACAATTTTTCGCGTCCATTAAATCCGAAAATATTTATGTGGGTCCTAGAATAACTCCAGTACCCACTAAAATGATTTTGGAATCGTTCTGAAACAATTTCTGATTAGTGAATTTCATCTGCGAAAAACAACCAAAGCGGTACCGACAGCCCCGAAATATTTTTGGTTTTTATCCTGAAAAATTCCCAGAAGTTTCCAGAATAATTCTGGCACCTTCCAAGAATTATAAAGCATATCCCGAAACCAATTTGACTTAATGGTATGTCCTGAAAAAACTTTTTGGTGTTTACGAAACTATTTCGCTATTCTCTCTCCGGAACTCTTCCATTGTCTTCGAAACTTTTTCAGCAAATTTCTCTCAGACTCCATGTCTAGTATTTGATACGTCCGTTTTGCATCATGCTTTTATATTGATATTTATTGCATTATGGGCTGTTATTACACATTATGTCACAATACTTATGCCTATTCTCTCTTATTTTACAAGGTTTACATAAAGAGGGAGAATGCCGGCAACTGGGATTTTGGGTTGGAAAAGGAGCAAATATTAGAGACCTATTCTGCACAGCTCCAAAAGTCCTGAAACTTCACGGAAGTCAATTTCAGAATATATAATAAATACTGAGTGCAAGAAGTTCACCAAGGGGGCCACACCCTGCCCACGAGGGTGGGGGGGTGCGCCCTACCCCCTGGGCGCGCCCCCTACCTCGTGGGCCCCCTGGTGGTCCTCCGATGGCCATCTTCTGCTATATGGAGTCTTTCGGTGAGAAAAAAATCATAAGCCATCTTCTCGGATGAGACTCCGCCGCCACGAGGCGGAACCTTGGCGGAACCAGTCTAGGGCTCTGGCGGAGCTGTTCAGCCGGGGAAACTTCCCTCCGGGAGGGAAAATCATCGCCATCGACATCACCAACGCTCCTCTCATCGGGAGAGGGCAATCTCCATCAACATCTTCACCAGCACCATCTCCTCTCAAAACCCTAGTTCATCTCTTGTATGCAATTCTTGTCTCTAAGCCCGGGATTGGTACTTGTGGGTTGCTAGTAGTGTTAATTACTCCTTGTAGTTGATGCTAGTTGATTTATTTGGTGGAAGATCATATGTTCAGATCCTATATGCATATTAATACCCCTCTGATTATGAACATGAATATGCTTTGTGAGTAGTTATGTTTGTTCCCGAGGACATGGGAGAAGTCTTGCTATTAGTAGTCATGTGAATTTGGTATTCGTTCGATATTTTGATGAGATGTATGTTGTCTCTCCTCTAGTGGTGTTATGTGAACGTCGACTACATGACATTTCACCATTATTTGGGCCTAGAGGAAGGCATTGGGAAGTAATAAGTAGATGATGGGTTGCTAGAGTGATAGAAGCTTAAACCCTAGTTTATGCGTTGCTTCGTAAGGGGCTGATTTGGATCCATATGTTTCATGCTATGGTTAGGTTTACCTTAATACTTTTCTTGTAGTTGCGGATGCTTGCAATAGAGGTTAATCATAAGTGGGATATTTGTCCAAGTAAGGACAGCACCCAAGCACCGGTGCACCCACATACCAAATTATCAAAGTACCGAACGCGAATCATATGAACGTGATGAAAACTAGCTTGACGATATTCCCATGTGTCCTCGGGAGCGCTTTACATCATACAAGAGTTTGTACAGGCTTGTCCTTTGCTACAAAAAGGATTGGGCCACCTTGCTGCACTTTATTTACTTTTGTTACTTGTTATTCGTTGCAAATTATCCTATCACAAAACTATTTGTTACCTATTATTTCAGTGCTTGCAGAGAATAGCTTGCTGAAAACCGCTTATCATTTCCTTCTGCTCCTCGTTGGGTTCGACACTCT
Organism: Triticum dicoccoides; assembly: GCF_002162155.2. Taxonomy (NCBI): domain Eukaryota; kingdom Viridiplantae; phylum Streptophyta; class Magnoliopsida; order Poales; family Poaceae; genus Triticum; species Triticum dicoccoides. The sequence goes on from NC_041388.1 coordinate 599,244,664, forward strand.
TACTTATCGAAAGGACTACGATAGATCTCCTATACTTGTGCGTCACCAAGACTCTTTTCTGGCGCCGTTGCCGGGGAGTGAAGCGCCTTTGGTAGGTGGAATTTGGTAAGGAAAAATTTATATAGTGTGCTGAAATTTACTATCATTTGTTACTATGGAAAGTAATCCTTTGAGGGGCTTGTTCAAGGTATCTTCACCCCGACCAGTAGAGCAAAGAGTTGCTCCTCAACCTACTGCACCTACTGAAAATGAAAATGAAAATGTCTGCTTTGAAATTCCTTCGGGTATGATAGAAAAACTGCTAGCTAAGCCTTTTGCAGGAGATGGAACATTACATCCTGATGAGCACCTAATATATGTGGATGAAGTTTGTGAATTATTTAAGCTTGCAGATGTACCCGGAGATGTTATTAAGAAGAAGGTCTTCCCTTTATCTTTGAAGGGAGATGCATTGACATGGTATAGGCTATGTGATGATATGGGATCATGGAACTATAAACGATTGAAATTGGAATTTCATCAGAAATTTTATTCTATGCATCTTCTTCATCGCGATCGCAATTGTATATATAATTTCTGGCCTCGCGAAGGAGAAAGCATCGCTCAAGATTGAGGGAGGCTTAAATCAATGTTATATTCATGCCCCAATCATGAGCTCTCTAGAGAAATGATTATTCAAAAAAATTATGCTCGGTTTTCTGATAGCAATCGCACCATGCTCGCTACTTCTTGTGCTAGCTCTTTTGTGATGAAGACTATTGAATTCAAATGGGATTTATTGGAAAGAATTAAATGCAACTCTGAAGATTGGGACCTCGACGATGGTAAGGAGTCAGGTATGACACCTAAGTTTTATTGTGTTAAATCTTTTATGGATACCGGTGTTTTCTGTAAATTTAACACTAAATATGGACTTGACTCTGAGATAGTAGCTTCTTTCTGTGAATCTTTTGCTACTCATCTTGATCTCCCTAGGGAGAAGTGGTTTAAATATCGTCCTCCTATAGAAGTAAAAGTAGCTGCACCTATTAAAGTTGAAGAAAAGACCATCAGTTATAATGATCCTATTGTTCCTACTGCTTATGTTGAGAAACCACCTTTTCCTGTTAGGATAAAAGAAATTATGCATGATATTGCACCTGCTGAGATAGAAGATATTGATGTCACAATTAAACTTGCCAATAGAGATACTATTTCACCAATTGGAATTGTTAGAGATGTTGAAGTCTTGTGTGGGAAAACTAAATATCCTGCTGATTTTCTTGTTCTTGGTTCCCCACAAGATAGCTTTTGTCCCATTATATTTGGTAGACCCTTCTTGAATACAGTTAATGCTAAGATAGATTACAAAAACGATGTTGTTACTATTGGTTTAGATGATATGTCTCATGAATTTAATTTCTCCAAATTTAGTAGACAACACCATGAAGAGGAATTGCCTAGTAAAGATGAAATTATTGGTATTGCTTCTATTGCCATACCTCCTAGTGATCCTTTAGAAAAATATTTGCAAGACCATGAAAATGATATGTTTATGAATGAAAGTAGGGAAATAGATGAAGTATTCTTTAAACAGGAACCCATTCTGAAACACAATTTGCCTGTTGAAATCCTATGGGATCCTCCTCTACCCAAGGGTGATCCCGTGTTTGAGCTCAAACCGTTACCTGATACTCTTAAATATGCTTATCTCGATGAAACGAAGATATATCCCATTATTATTAGTGCTAACCTTTCAGAGCATGAAGAAGAGAAATTACTGAAAACTCTGAAGAAGCACCGTGCTGCTATTGGATATACTCTTGACGATCTTGAGGGCATTAGTCCCACGCTATGTCAACACAAAATAAAATTGGAGGAAGATGCCAAACCAGTTCGTGATCATCAACGACGGCTGAATCCTAAGATGAAGGAAGTGGTAAGAAAGGAAATACTAAAGCTTCTTGAGGCAGGTATAATTTATCATGTTGCTGATAGTCAGTGGGTAAGTTATGTCCATTGTGTTCCTCAGAAGGGAGGTATTACTGTCGTTCCTAATGATGAAGATGAGTTGATCCCGCAAAGAATTATTACAGGTTATAGGATGGTAATTGATTTCCGCAAATTAAATAAAGCTACTAAAAAAGATCATTACCCCTTACCTTTTATCGATCAAATGCTAGAAATATTATCCAAACATACACATTTTCTGCTTTTTAGATGGTTATTCTGGTTTCTCTCAAATACCCGTGTCAGCCAATGATCAATCAAAGACTACTTTTACTTGCCCTTTTGGTACTTTTGCTTATAGACGTATGCCTTTTGGTTTATGTAATGCACCTGCTACCTTTCAAAGATGCATGATGGCTATATTCTCTGACTTTTGTGAAAAGATTTGTGAGGTTTTCATGGACGATTTCTCCGTCTATGGATCCTCTTTTGATGATTGCTTAAGCAACCTTGATCGAGTTTTGTAGAGATGTGAAGAAACTAATCTTGTCTTGAATTGGGAAAAGTGCCACTTTATGGTTAATGAAGGTATTGTCTTGGGGCATAAAGTTTCTGAAAGAGGTATTGAAGTTGATAAAGCCAAGGTTGATGCTATTGAAAAGATGCCATGTCCCAAGGACATTAAAGGTATAAGAAGTTTCCTTGGTCATGCCGGTTTTTATAGGAGGTTCATTAAGGACTTCTAAAAAATTTCTCGGCCTCTGACTAATTTATTACAAAAAGATGTACCATTTGTCTTTGATGATGATTGTGTAGAAGCATTTGAAATACTTAAGAAAGCATTGATCTCTGCACCTATTGTTCAGCCACCTGATTGGAATTTACCCTTTGAAATTACGTGTGATGCTAGTGATTATGCTGTAGGTGTTGTTCTAGGGCAAAGAGTTGATAAGAAATTAAATGTTATTCAATATGCTAGTAAAACTCTAGACAATGCTCAGAGAAATTATGCTACTACTGAAAAACAATTCTTAGCAGTTGTATTTTCTTGTGATAAGTTCAGACCTTATATTTTTGATTCTAAAGTAATTATTCACATGGATCATACTGCTATTGAATATCTTATGGAAAAGAAAGATGCTAAACCTAGACTTATTAGATGGGTTCTCTTGCTACAAGAATTTGATTTGCATATTATTGATAGAAAGGGAGCTGAGAACCCCGTTGTAGACAACTTGTCTAGGCTAGAGAATGTTCTTGATGACCCACTACCTATTGATGATAGCTTTCCTGATGAACAATTAAATGTCATAAATGCTTCTCATACTGCTCCATGGTATGCTGATTATGCTAATTATATTGTTGCTAAATTTATACCGCCTAGTTTCACATACCAACAAAAGAAAAAGTTTTTCTATGATTTGAGGCATTACTTTTGGGATGACCCACATCTTTATAAAGAAGGAGTAGATGGTGTTATTAGATGTTGCGTACCTGAGTATGAACATGAACAGATCCTACGCAAGTGTCATTCCGAAGCTTATGGAGGACACCACGCTGGAGATAGAACTGCACATAAGGTATTGCAATCCGGTTTTTATTGGCTACTCTCTTCAAGGATGCCCGTAAGTTTGTCTTATCTTGTGATGAATGTCAAAGAATTGGTAATATTAGTAGACGTCAAGAAATGCCTATGAATTATTCACTTGTTATTGAACCATTTGATGTTTGGGGCTTTGATTATATGGGACCTTTTCCTGCCTCTAATGGATATACACATATTTTAGTTGCTGTTGATTACGTTACTAAGTGGGTAGAAGCTATTCCAACTAGTAGTGCTAATCATAAAACCTCTATCTAAATGCTTAAAGAAGTTATTTTTCCGAGGTTTGGAGTCCCTAGATATTTAATGACTGATGGTGGTTCACATTTTATTCATGGTGCTTTCCGTAAAATGCTTGCTAAATATTATGTTAATCATAGAATTGCATCTCCTTATCACCCTCAGTCTAGGGGTCAAGTAGAATTGAGCAACAGAGAACTCATATTAATTTTGCAAAAGACTGTTAATAGATCTAGAAAGAATTGGTCCAAGAAACTTGATGATGCATTATGGGCCTATAGAACTGCATATAAAAATCCTATGGGCATGTCTCCTTATAAAATGGTTTATGGAAAAGCATGTCACTTACCTCTCGAACTAGAACATAAGGCTTACTGGGCTATTAAAGAGCTCAATTATGATTTCAAACTTGCCGGTGAGAAGAGGTTATTTGACATTAGCTCACTTGATGAATGGAGAAACCAAGCTTATGAGAATGCCAAATTATTTAAAGAAAAAGTTAAAAGATGGCATGACAAAAGAATACAAAGGCGTGAGTTTAATGTAGGTGATTATGTATTGCTATACAACTCTTGTTTAAGATTTTTTGCAGGAAAACTTCTCTCTAAATGGGAAGGGCCTTATGTTATCGAGGAGGTCTATCGTTCTGGTGCCATAAAAATCAACAACTTCGAAGGAACAAATCCGAAGGTGGTGAACGGTCAAAGAATTAAACATTATATCTCAGGTAATCCTATAAATTTTGAAACCAATGTTATTGAAACCGTAACCCCGGAGAAATACATAAGGGACACTTTTCGGAACGTTTCAGACTCCGAAAAGGAATAGGTATGTGGTACGATAAGTAAACCGACTCCAAAATAGTTCTAAAGGCAATTTTCGTCCGTTTTGGAATATTTAGAAAAATAGAAAAATAAGAAGCAGTCAGGGAAGGACACGAGGGCTCCACGAGGGTGGAGGGCGCGCCCCTTACCTCATGGGAACCTCGTGTGCTCTCCGGACTCCGTTTTCTTACACGTTACATATTTTGGTCGGTAGAAATTCATTATATAATCTCCCGGAGGTTTTGACTCCCGTATCACGCAATTATCCTCTGTTTGCGTTTCGAGATGTTGCTGCTTCAGATTAGAGCAAGATGTCTTCGCAAGAGTTAGTCGGGGAGATCCGGGTGTCTCCTCCGGCACTGAGATCAATGACAAACAACAATGTTGACCACTTTGGGCCAGCAACGGAGGAAGAGATGGAGGCTGATTTGAAGAGGATAGATGCCATGGAGGAGGATCAAGAAGTCACTTCCCGCTTCCGAGCTAGATTCACAATGGGGGAACTGCAGAGCTCGGCTATTCCAAACTCGGTTATCCCTTCCAATGTTAGATTTCTTTCTTATGAGAATATGAAAAAGAGTGTCACTGGTTCTTCCGCAGCTATGCAGCACCCTTGGGTGCAGGGAGCTTTGGATGTTACAGGAAAACTTCGAAAGGAAATAATGGACCTCAAGCAGCAAGTCAATAAGCTCGAGGAGGAGAATTGTATCCTGAGGGGCATCATCGCCAAGAATATCACATCACCATCCCCGAAAAGAGAGACATAATCACATGGGTATGGGCACTCCCCTTGGCAAGTGCCAAGCTTAGGGGAGTGCCCCGGTATCGTATCACCATCACACTTTTATCTTTACTGTTTTTCTTATTTCGATCCTTTTGATAATATCTTGATCTAGTAGAATAAAAGCTTTTTAGTATGATCTAGTTGTGAGTTTTGCTTTATGATCCATCTATGTAATCGAGTCCGTGAGCTATATATAATAAACATTAGTGTTGAGTCAAGGGCTTGATTATGTTGCTATGATCTTGAGGGAATAAAAGAAAAGAGAAAGAATAAGAAGGAAATAAAAGGGATCATATGGATCTTATGGAGAGTAATGAGCTCACATAGAAAGAGTATGATGAATAAAAGTTGTTGAGAGTTGACAAACATAGTTTTGGTCATCGTTGCAATTAATAAGAAGTAATAAAGAATGAGAGGTCTTCACATATAAATATACTATCTTGGACATCTTTTATGATTGTGAGCACTCATTAAAGTATGACATGCTAAAGAGTTGACGTTGGACAAGGAAGACAACTTAATGGTTATGTTTTCTTACACCTGAGATAAATTATATTGTCATGGATCATCCAACATGGTTGAGCTTGCCTTTCCCTCTCATGCTAGCCAATTCTTTGCACCAAGTAGAGATACTACTTGTGCTTCCAAATACCCTTAAACCAGTTTTGCCATGAGAGTCCACCATACCTACCTATGGATTGAGTAAGATCCTCCAAGTAAGTTGTCATCGGTGCAAGCAATAAAAATTGCTCTCTAAATATGTATGGCTTATTAGTGTGGGAGAAAATAAGCTTTATACGATCATGTGATATGGAAGAAATAAAAGCGACAGACTGCATAATAAAGGTCCATATCACAAGTGGCAATATAAAGTGACGTTCTTTCGCATTAAAGATTTTATGCATCCAACCATAAAAGTGCATGACAACCTATGCTTCCCTCTGCGAAGGGCATATCTTTTACTTTCATCTGCTACCTTGCATAAGAGTCATGGTGATCTTCACCCTTCCTTTTTACATTTTATCTTTTGGCAAGCACAACATGTTGGAAAGATCCTGGTATATATGGCTAATTGGATGTGAGTTTTCATGAACTATTATTGTTGACATTACCCTTGAGGTAAAACGTTGGGAGGCAAAATTATAAGCCCCTATCTTTCTCTGTGTCCAACTAAAACTCCATACCCATAAGTATTGTGTGAGTGTTAGCAATTGTGAAGGACTATATGATAGTTGAGTGCGTGGACTTGCTGGAAAGCTCTTATATTGACTCTCTCCTATGTTATGATAAATTGCAATTGCTTCAGTGACTGAGATTATAGTTTGTTAGTTTTCAATGAAGTTTATGATTCATACTTGAAATTGTGATTGAATTATTACTCTAGCACAAGAGATCATATGACAAGAATTATATGAGTCGCTATTCTAAGGATGACCATGATGCCCTCATGCCCGTATTTTTTTATCGACACCTCTATCTATAAACATGTGGACATATTTTTCGATTTCGGCTTTCGCTTGAGGACATGCGAGATCTAAGCTTGGGGGAGTTGATACGTCCATTTTGCATCATGCTTTTATATCGATATTTATTGCATTATGGGATGTTATTAGACATTATGTCACAATACTTATGCCTATTCTCTCTTATTTTACAAGGTTTACATAAAGAGGGAGAATGCCGGCAGCTGGGATTCTGGGCTGGAACTTCACAGAAGTCAATTTCAGAATATATAATAAATACCGAGCGCAAGAAGTTCATCAGGGGGGCCACACCCTGCCCACGAGGGTCGGGGGCACGCCCTACCCCCCTGGGCACGCCCCCTACCTCGTGGGCCCCCTGGTGGCCCTCCGATGGCCATCTTCTGCTATATGGAGTCTTTTGATGAGAAAAAAATCATAAGCCATCTTTCCGGACGAGACTCCGCCGCCACAAGGCGGAACCTTGGCAGAACCAATCTAGGGCTCTGGCGGAGCTGTTCGGCCGGGGAAACTTCCCTCCGGGAGGGGGAAATCATCGCCATCATCATCACCAACGCTCCTCTCATCGGCATAGGGCAATCTCCATCAACATCTTCACTAGCACCATCTCATCTCCAAACCCTAGTTCATCTCTTGTATCCAGTTCTTGTCTCTAAGCCCGGGAATGGTACCTGTGGGTTGCTAGTAGTGTTAATTACTCCTTGTAGTTGATGCTAGTTGGTTTATTTGGTGAAAGATCATACGTTCAGATTCTATATGCATATTAATACCCCTCTGATTATGAACATGAATATGCTTTGTGAGTAGTTACGTTTGTTCCTGAGAACATGTGAGAAGTCTTGCTATTAGTAGTCATGTGAATTTGGTATTTGTTCGATATTTTGATGACATGTATGTTGTCTCTCCTCTAGTGGTGTTATGTGAATGTCGACTACATGACACTTCACCATTATTTGGGCCTAGAGGAAGGCATTGGGAAGTAATAAGTAGATGATGGGTTGCTAGAGTGGCAGAAGCTTAAACCCTAGTTTATGTGTTGCTTCGTAAGGGGCTGATTTGGATCCATATGTTTCATGCTATGGTTAGGTTTACCTTAATACTTTTGTTGTAGTTGCGGATGCTTGCAATAGAGGTTAATCATAGGTGGGATGTTTGTCCAAGTAAGGACAACACCCAAGCACCGGTGCACCCACATACCAAATTATCAAAGTACCGAACGCGAATCATATGAATGTGATGAAAACTAGCTTGACGATATTCCCATGTGTCCTCGAGAGCGCTTTACATCATACAAGAGTTTGTCCAGGCTTGTCCTTTGCTACAAAAAGGATTGGGCCACCTTGCTATACTTTATTTACTTTTGTTACTTGTTACTTGTTACAAATTATCCTATCACAAAACTATCTGTTACCTATTATTTCAGTGCTTGCAGAGAATACCTTGTTGAAAACCGCTTATCATTTCCTTCTGCTCCTCGTTGGGTTCGACACTCTTACTTATCGAAAGGACTACGATAGATCCCCTATACTTGTGGGTCATCAGTATTCAGCAAATAGATTACCCTTAAGTGTGTGGCCCTATAGGTTCGGTGAAGCATAGACATGACCGGAACACTTTCCGATCAATGATCAACATCAGAGCCGTGGACACCTATATTGACCCCTATACCCACATGAATGAATATTCAAGTGAACCTCTAGTTGCCGTGTGCTATTCTTGTTGCTTCGTGATATGTTATAAATACCCGAGGTGAGATTTACTTGTATCCCTGTGGATCAACAACTTGTCCACTATGCTAGTTACCTCGTTACCGGTTTTGTTCTCTTTTCTCGTTCCCGTGTTCTGGCATCCCCGTGATCAAATCACAAAGTGTTTGGCCAGACAATGATGGATACTGTAACACTGAGAGGGCCCAGAGATATCTCTCCATCGTTGGAGGAGCAAATCCCAATCTTGAGCTATCAAGTTACTTGACACACTTTTCCATGAACCCGTAAGCCGCCGTAATAGCCACCCATTTACGGATGACGTTTAACATACCCCAAAGTTCATGAAGCAAGTATGAAGAAACTCGATACTCTCATGGTCTAAGGAATTATGCATACATTAACTATCTCTTTGTTATTATGCATTAACTTGTGACGAATGTATCTCATAACAAAACATCAATTCGGGTCGATTCAACACAAATGTTCTTCTAACATTGTGCCCTCAAAGTTGCTGGCATAGACATGCCCATGATTAGGAAGAACCATCATGCAATAGTTGAGCAAGTCTTAGAGGACAGACTAGGAATACATTTTACCATTTATTATTCCACACGTGCATATGAGTCTTCCTCCGAGCCTCGTGGTTATTGCAGACTCAAGAACCATAGCAGTTGTAGCAGGGAACATAAACATAATTATGAACTTGGAGATAAATAATATCATTTATCATTGCCTCTAGGGCATATCTCCTACAGACTCCCACTTGCACTAGAGTCAATAATCTAGTTAATGCTAATGCACTTTACACCTATGGCATACCGTGTATAAAATGCTTCGCATGTGGTATAGTGATACGTCTCCAACGTATCTATAATTTTTGATTGTTCCATGCTATATTATATTCTGTTTTGGACATTATTAGGCTTTATTCTACACTTTTATATTATTTTTGGGACTAACCTATTAACCGTCGGCCCAGCCCAGAATGGCTGTTTTTCCCTATTTCAGAGTTTTGCAGAAAAAGAATATCAAACGGGGTCCAAACGGAATGAAACCTTCGGGAATGTGATTTTCAGAACGAACGTGATCCAGAGGATTTGGACCCTACATCAAGACATCAACCAGGAAGGCACGAGGTAGGAGGGCGCACCTACCCTCCCCCCGGCGTGCCCTTGACCCTCTTGGGGCCCATGTTGCTCCACCAACGTACTTCTTCCTCCTATATATACCTACATACCCCCAAACTACCATATACAGAGCCAAAAACCTAATTCCACCGCCGCAACCATTTGTACCCGTGATATCCCATCTTTGGGCCTTTTCCGGAGCTCCGCCGGAGGGGGCATCGGTAAGGGAGGGCTTCTACATCAACACCATAGCCTCTCCGATGATGTGTGAGTAGTTTACTTCAGACCTTCGGGTCCATAGTTATTAGCTAGATGGTTTCTTCTCTCCTTTTGGATCTCAATACATTGTTCTCCCCCTCTCTTGTGGAGATCTATTCGATGTAATCTTCTTTTGCGGTGTGTTTGTTGAGACCCATGAATTGTGGGTTTATGATCAAGTTTATCTATGAACAATATTTGAATCTTCTCTGAATTCTTTTATGTATGATTGGTTATCTTTGCAAGTCTATTCGAATTATAAGTTTGGTTTGGCCTACTAGATTGATCTTTCTTGCAATGGGAGAAGTGCTTAGCTTTGGGTTCAATCTTGCGGTGTCCTTTCCCAGTGACAGTAGGGGCAGCAAGGCACGTATTGTATTGTTGCCATCGAGGATAACAAGATGGGGTTTATATCATATTGCATGAGTTTATCCCTCTACATCATGTCATCTTACTTAAAGCGTTACTCTGTTCCTTTGAACTTAATACTCTAGATGCATGCTGGATAGCGGTCGATGTGTGGAGTAATAGTAGTAGATGCAGGCAGGAGGAGGTCTACTTGTCTCGGACGTGATGCCTATATACATGATCATACCTAGATATTCTCATAACTATGCTCAATTCTGTCAATTGCTCAACAGTAATTTGTTTACCCACCGTAATACTTATGCTCTCGAGAGAAGCCACTAGTGAAACCTATGGCCCCCGGGTCTATTTTCCATCATATTAATCTCCCATTAACAAGCAATTTCTTGTGTCGTTTTTATTTTGCTTTATTTACTTTGCATCTTTATCATAAAAATACCAAAAATATTATCTTATCATACCTATTAGATCTCATTTTCATAAGTGACCGTGAAGGGATTGGCAACCCCTTTATTGCGTTGGTTGCGAGGATTTTATTTGTTTGTGTAGGTGTGAGGGACTCGTGCGTGTCCTCCTACTGGATTGATACCTTGGTTCTCAAAAACTGAGGGAAATACTTATGCTACTTTGCTGCATCACCCTTTCCTCTTCAAGGGAAAACCAACGCAGTGCTCAATAGGTAGCAAGAAGGATTTCTGGCGCCGTCGCCGGGGAGTCTACGCAAAAGTCAACATACCAAGTACCCATCACAAACCCTTATCTCCCGCATTACATTATTTGCCATTTTCCTCTCGTTTCCTCTCCCCCACTTCACCCTTGCCATTTTATTTGCCCTCTCTCTCTGTCCTCCTTCTCTTTCCCTATCTGCCTCTTTTTGCCCGTTTCTTGTTTGCTTGTGTGTTGGATTGCTTGCCTGTCACGATGGCTCAAGATAATACCAAATTGTGTGACTTTACTAATACCAACAACAATGATTTTATTAGCACTCCGATTGCTCCTCTTACCGATGTTGAATCTTGTGAAATTAATGCTGCTTTGCTGAATCTTGTCATAAAGATCCGTTTTCCGACCTTCCTAGTGAAGATGTCGCTACCCATCTAAACAACTTTGTTGATTTGTGTGATATGCAAAAGAAGAAAGATGTGGATAATGATATTGTTAAATTGAAGCTATTCCCGTTTTCGCTCAGAGATCGTGCTAAAGCTTGGTTTTCGTCTTTGCCTAAAAATTGTATTGATTCATGGAATAAGTGCAAAGATGCTTTTATCTCTAAGTATTTTCCTCCCGCTAAGATCATCTCTCTCAGAAACGATATTATGAATTTTAAGCAACTTGATCATGAACATGTTGCACAATCTTGGGAGAGGATGAAATTAATGATACGTAATTGCCCTGCACATGGTTTGAATTTGTGGATGATTATACAAAAATTTTATGCCGGATTGAATTTTGCTTCTAGAAATATTTTAGATTCGGCCGCGGGAGGCACTTTTATGGAAATCACTTTAGGAGAAGCTACCAAACTCCTAGATAATATTATGGTTAATTATTCTCAATGGCACACCGAAAGATCTACTAATAAAAAAGTGCATGCAATTGAAGAGATTAATGTTTTGAGTGGAAAGATGGATGAACTTATGAATTTTTTTGCTAATAAGAGTGCTCCTACTAATCCTAATGATATGCCTTTGTCTACCTTGATTGAGAATAATAATGAATCTATGGGTGTGAATTTTGTTGGTAGGAACAATTTTTGTAATAACGCGTATAGAGGTAGTTTTAATCCTAGGTCGTATCCTAGTAATTCATCTAATAATTATGGTAATTCCTACAACAATTATTATGGAAATTTTAATAATATGCCCTCTGAATTTGAGACTAGTGATAAGGAGTTTATGAATTCGCAAAAGAGTTTCAACGCTTTGGTTGAAGAAAAATTGCTTAAGATTGATGAGTTGGCTAGGAACGTTGATAGAATTTCTCTTGATGTTGATTCTTTGAAACTTAGATATATTCCACCTAATCATGATATCAATGAGTCTCTCAAAGCCATGAGAATCTCCATTGATGAGTGCAAAGAAAGAACCGCTAGGATGCGTGCTAAGAAAGATTGCTTTATAAAAGCGTGTTCTTCTAGTTTCCATGAAAATAAAGATGAAGATCTAAAAGTTATTGATGTGTCCCCTATTAAATCTTTGTTTTGCAATATGAATCTTGGTAATGATGGGACTGAATATGATCCATCTTTACCTAGAATGAGTTCCAAAAATTCGGAGTCTTTAGATCTTGATGCTAAAATTGTTAAAAGTGGGATTGAAGAGGTCAAAACTTTAAATATCAATGAACCCACTATTTTGGATTTAAAGGAATTTAATTATGATAATTGCTCTTTGATAGATTGTATTTCCTTGTTGAAATCCTTGCTAAATTCTCCTCATGCTTACAGTAAAAATAAAGCTTTTACTAAACATATCGTTGATGCTTTGATGCAATCTTATGAAGAAAAACTTGAGTTGGAAGTTTCTATCCCTAGAAAAATTTATGATGAGTGGGAACCTACTATTAAAATTAAAATTAAAGATCATGAATTATATGCTTTGTGTGATTTGGGCGCTAGTGTTTCCATGATTCCAAAGACTTTGTGTGATTTGCTAGGTTTCCGTGATTTTGATGATTGTTCTTTAAACTTGCACCTTGCAGATTCCACCATTAAGAAACCTATGGGAAGAATTAATGATTTTATTATTGTTGCAAATAGGAATTATGTGCCCGTAGATTTTATGGTCCTTGATATATATTGCAATCCTTCATGTCCTATTATTCTTGGTAGACCTTTCCTTAGAACGATTGGTGCAATTATTGATATGGAGGAAGGGAATATTAGTTTCCAATTTCCATTAAGGAAAGGCATGGAACACTTACCTAGAAATTAAATTAAATTACCTTATGAATCTATTATGTAAGACACTTATGGATTGCCTACCAAAGATGGCAATACCTAGATCTATCTTCGCTTTTATGCCTAGCTAGGGGCGTTAAACGATAGCGCTTGTTGGGAGGCAACCCAATTTTATTTTTATTCCTTGCTTTTTTCTCCTGTTTAGTAATAAATAATTTATCTAGCCTCTGTTTTGGTTGTGTTTTTTGTGTTTAATTCGTGTTTGTGCTAAGTAGAACCGTTGGGAAGACTTGGGGAAAGTCTTTTTGATCTTGCTGTAAAAAACAGAAACTTTAGCGCTCACGAGAATTGCTGCCATTTTTATTTGGAAAGTGCTATTTAGTTAATTATTTTTGAAGATGATTAATAGATAAATTCCTCATGTATATCAATTTATTTTAGAATTTCTCGGGTCCCAGAAGTTTGCGTTAGCTACAAATTACTACAGACTGTTCTGTTTTTGAAAGATTCTGTTTTTCGTGTGTTGTTTGCTTATTTTGATGATTCTGTGGCTAGTAAAATACTTTATAAACCATAGAGAAGTTGTAATACAGTAGGTTTAACACCAATATAAATAAAGAATGAGTTAATTACAGTACCTTGAAGTGGTGTTTTGTTTTGTTTTGCTAACGGAGCTCACAAGGTTTTCTATTTTGAGTTTGGTGTTGTGAAGTTTTCAAGTTTTGGGTAAAAGTTTTGATGGATTATGGAACAAGGAGTGGAAAGAGCCTAAGCTTGGGGATTCCCATGGCACCCCAAGGTAAAATTCAAGGACACCCAAAAGCCTAAGCTTGGGGATGCCCCGGAAGGCATCCCCTCTTTCGTCTTCGTCTATCGGTAACTTTACTTGGAGCTATATTTTTATTCACCACATGATATGTGTTTTGCTTGGAGCGTCTTGTATTATTTGAGTCTTTTCTTTTTATTTTACCACAATTATCCTTTCTGTACACACCTTCTGAGAGAGACTCACATGATTTGAAAATTATTAGAATACTCTATGTGCTTCACTTATATCATTTCAGCTATATAGTATTTTCTCTAGTGCTTCACTTATATATTTTAGAGCACGGTGGTGGATTTGTTTTACAGAAATAATTGATCTCTCACGATTCACTTAGATTATTTTGAGAGTCCTACAAAACAGCATGGTAATTTTCTTTAATTATGCTAGGCATTCAAGATTAGTAAAAAAATCTTATGAGTGTGTTGAGTACTATGAGAAGTTTGATACTTGATAATTGTTTTGAGATATGGAGATGGTGATATGAGAGTCATGCTAGTTGAGTAGTTGTGAATTTGATAAATACTTGTGTTGAAGTTTGTGATTCCCGTAGCATGCACGTATGGTGAACCGTTATGTGATGAAGTCGGAGCATGATTTATTTATTGATTGTCTTCCTTATGAGTGGCGATCGGGGACGAGCGATGGTATTTCCCTACCAATCCACCCCCCTAGGAGCATGTGCATAATACTTTGTTTCGATATCTAATAGATTTTTGCAATAAGTATGTGAGTTCTTTATGACTAATGTCGAGTCCATGGATTATATGCACTCTCACCCTTCCACCATTGCTAGCCTCTCTAGTATCGCGCAACTTTCGCCGGTACCATAAACCCACCAAATACCTTCCTCAAAACAGCCACCATATCTACCTATCATGGCATTTCCATAGCCATTCTGAGATATATTGCCATGCAACTTTCCACCGTTCCGTTATTATGACACGCTTCATCATTGTCATATTGCTTGCATGATCATGTAGTTGACATCGTATTTGTGGTAAACCACCGTTCATAATTCTTTCATACATGTCACTCATGCATCATTGCACATCCCGGTACACCGCCGGAGGCATTCACATAGAGTCATATTTTGTTCTAAGTATTGAGTTGTAACTCTTGAGTTGTAAGTAAATAAAGTGTTATGATCATCATTTTTAGAGCATTGTCCCAAGTGAGGAAAGGATGATGGAGACTATGACCCCCCCACAAGTCGGGATGAGACTCCAGACTCAAAAAAGAGAAAAGGCCTAAATAAAAAAAGAGAGAAAAAGAGAGAAGGGACAATGCTACTATCCTTTTACCACACTTGTGCTTCAAAGTAGCACCATGATCATGATAGAGAGTCTCCTATGATATCACTTTCATATACTAGTGGGAATTTTTCATTATAGAACTTGGCTTGTATATTCCAATGATGGGCTTCCTCAAAATGCCCTAGGTCTTCGTGAGCAACCGAGTTGGATGCACACCCACTTAGTTACTTTTGTTGAGCTTTCATATAATTATTGCTCTAGTGCATCCGTTGCATGGAAATCCCTACTCACTCACATTGATATCTATTAGTGGGCATCTCCATAGCCTGTTGATACGCCTAGTTGATGTGAGACTATCTTCTACTTTTTTTTCTTCTCCACAACCACCATTCTATTCCACATATAGTGCTATGTCCATGGCTCACGCTCATGTATTGCGTGAAGATTGAAAAGGTTTGAGGACACCAAAAGTATGAAACAATTGCTTTGCTTGTCATCGGGGTTGTGCATGATTTAAGTACTTTGATGGTGAAGATAGAGCATAGCCAGACTATATGATTTTGTAGGGATAACTTTCTTTGGCCATGTTATTTTGAGAAGACATAATTGCTTAGTTGGTATGCTTGAAGTATTATTATTTTTATGTCAATAATAAACTTTTATCTTGAATCTTTTGGATCTGAATGTTCATACCACAATTAAGAGAATTACATTGAAATTATGCCAAGTAGCATTCCACATCAAAAATTCTGTTTTTATCATTTACCTACTCGAGGACGAGCAGGAATTAAGCTTGGGGATGCTTGATACGTCTCCAACGTATCTATAATTTTTTATTGTTTCATGCTATATTATATTCTGTTTTGGACATTATTGGGCTTTATTATACACTTTCATATTATTTTTGGGACTCACCTATTAACCGGAGGCCTAGCCCAGAATTGCTGTTTTTTTGCCTATTTCAGAGTTTCGAAGAAAAAGAATATCAAACGGAGTCCAAACGGAATGAAACATTCGGGAATGTGATTTTCGGAACGAACGTGATCCAGAGGACTTGGACCCTACGTCAAGACATCAACCAGGTAGGCACGAGGTAGGGGGCACGCCTAACCCCCCCCCCCAGGTGTGCCCTCCACCCTCGTGGGGCCCATGTTGCTCCACCGATGTACTTCTTCCTCCTATATACCTACGTACCCCCAAACTACTAGATACGGAGCCAAAAACCTAATTCCACCGCCGCAACCTTCTGTACCCGTGAGATCCCATCTTGGGGCCTTTTCCGGAGCTCCGCCGGAGGGGGCATCGATCACGAAGGGCTTCTACATCAACACCATAGCCTCTCCGATGATGTGTGAGTAGTTTACTTTAGACCTTTGGGTCCATAGTTATTAGCTAGATGGCTTCTTCTCTCTTTTTGGATCTCAATACAACGTTCTCTCCCTCTCTTGTGGAGATCTATTCGATGTAATCTTCTTTTGCGCTGTGTTTGTTGAGACCGATGAATTGTGGGTTTATGATCAAGTTTATCTATGAACAATATTTGAATCCTCTCTGAATTCTTTTATGTATGATTGGTTATCTTTGCAAGTCTCTTCGAATTATCAGTTTGGTTTGGCCTACTAGATTGATCTTTCTTGCAATGGGAGAAGTGCTTAGCTTTGGGTTCAATCTTGCGGTGTCCTTTCCCAGTGACAGTAGGGGCAGCAAGGCACGTATTGTATTGTTGTCATCAAGGATAAAAAGATGGAGTTTATATCATATTATATGAGTTTATCCCTCTACATCACGTCATCTTACTTAAAGCGTTACTCTGTCCCTTTGAACTTAATACTCTAGATGCATGCTGGATAGCGGTCGATGTGTGGAGTAATAGTAGTAGATGCAGGCAGGAGTCGGTCTACTTGTCTCGGACGTGATGCCTATATACATTATCATACCTAGATATTCTCATAACTATGCTCAATTCTGTCAATTGCTCAACAGTAATTTGTTTACCCACCGTAATACTTATGCTCTCGAGAGAAGCCACTAGTGAAACCTATGGCCCCTAGGTCTATTTTCCATCATATTAATCTCCCGTTAACAAGCTATTTCTTGTGCCGTTTTTATTTTACTTTATTTACTTTGCATCTTTATCATAAAAATACCAACAATATTATCTTATCATATCTATCAGATCTCACTTTCGTAATTTACCGTGAAGGGATTGACAACCCCTTTATTGCGTTGGTTGCGAGGATTTTATTTGTTTGTGTAGGTGCGAGGGACTCGTGCGTGGCCTCCTACTGGATTGATACCTTGGTTCTCAAAAACTGAGGGAAATACTTACGCTATTTTGCTGCATCACCCTTTCCTCTTCAAGGGAAAACCAACGCAGTGCTTAAGAGGTAGCAAGAAGGATTTCTGGCGCCGTTGCCGGGGAGTCTACGCAAAAGTCAACATACCAAGTACCCATCACAAACCCTTATCTCCCGCATTACATTATTTGCCATTTGCCTCTCGTTTTCCTCTCCCCCACTTCACCCTTGCCGTTTTATTTGCCCTCTCTCTCCGTCCTCCTTCTCTTTCCCTATTTGCCACAATAACATGTTTGGAACAATTTCCAACTAACTGTGCCACCATATTGTGTGTTACACAAAACCCTAAATTTAAATTGAAAATTGCATGGATTAATGATGAAGACTGTATCGACGTAACCTTTTACTATGAACTCTTCATGATCTCCACTTGCGAGGAAACATGCCATAAGTGCTACTTTAGTACTCAATGACCCTTCTTCACTATTGTCCCATGATCAGTACTTTTGATCACTTTGGTATCTATACTCGCAACAGCTTAGGAGTATTGGACATATCTGGTTGTTTTACATACCATGGAATACATGATTAATCCAAACACATGAGTATGTGGAATCTCCATCGTGTATTTTGCTCATCAGTGTTTTGGGACACTGATTCTTGCAAAAACTCTTTCCATGTGACTTTGGCAAGAATCACTCCTTGTCGTTCTTAGTGCTAAACGGTTTTAGCATCTTGTGAATATGTATTTTTGCTCAGCCCCATTAGGTAAATCTATCTCCATAGATCATTATGCCTAATATCAAGGCTATTTAGCCCAAGCGCTTCATCAGAAAACTATTTTCAAATGAAGTCCTAATCCGTGTCAAGAAATTTATTTCCAATTAACAATGTGTCAAGCACACAAGGTTTTCAGAAATATTATTATGCTCCCACTTACTTTCTTGAAACCACAAGCATCTTCGTTACTCATTGATGAAGTCAAACCCCTTTGACCATTCCATCAAAAACGAACATTCCAACTCCATTTTGCTCTCTTCTGTCCATTGCTGGAACTCTGAAGTTTGCATACTTACTAGCATACTCTGGACCGGCAAAATACTTTGGATTGTATCACATACAAGTCCTAGGTTGTATTTCCATTTCATGGAAATTATTTTGTGAGCCATGTTGCATATCTCATGTTTGAAATATGTATTAATTGCTAGTTTAACCCGAACCGACTTTAAGCATAGCTACGTGAGACAATCTCATTGTAGTCAACTCCTTGAACTTGTTATTGCAACAAGTCGAGCTTAATGGATAAAACATTTTTATCCATATTAGTTTATAGTCCCATTACAATCCGTTAGACTCCAAGTCTTTCAGAGGGTTTATCAAGATTTAAATCTTGAATCATTTATGGAAACTATCTCGGATTATATTGGCATTTAGACAATTCCGGAGTCAGGGCCTGAGGGAGTCCTAGATTAGGGGGTCTCCGGACAGCCGGACTATATCCTTTGATCGGACTGTTGGACTATGAAGATGCAAGATTGAAGACTTCGTCTCGTGTCCGGATGGGACTCTATTTGGCGTGGAAGGCAAGCTAGGCAATACGGATATGTATATCTCCTCCTATGTAACCGACCTTGTGTAACCCTAACCCTCTCCGGTGTCTATATAAACCGGAGGGTTTTAGTCCGTAGGACACGATAACATACAATCATACCATAGGCTAGCTTCTAGGGTTTAGCCTCTCTGATCTCGTGGTAGATCTACTCTTGTACTACCCATATCATCAATATTAATCAAGCAGGACATAGGGTTTTACCTCCATCAAGAGGGCCCGAACCTGGGTAAAACATCGTGTTCCCTGCCTCCTGTTACCATCCGCTTTAGACACACAGTTCGGGACCCCCTACCCGAGATCCGTCAGTTTTGACACCGACATTGGTGCTTTCATTGAGAGTTCCTCTGTGTCGTCGTCGTTAGGCTTGATGGCTCCTTCTATCATCGATAGCGATGCAGTCCAGGGTGAGACTTTTCTCCCCGGACAGATCTTTGTGTTCGGCGGCTTCGCACTGCGGGCCAACTCGCTTGGCCATCTAGAGTAGATCGAAAGTTACGCCCCTGGCCACCAGGTCAGGTTTGGAAGCTTAAACTACACGGCCGATATCCGCAGAGACTTGATCTTCGGCGGATTCGAGCCTCTGCCTTGTGCGTCATGCGGTCACGATGAGTACGATTTAGCTCTACCATCAGACAGTGTTCAGGAGATCGCACCGGCAGCCGCTCCGACCCTCAATTCGGAGCAATTTGCGCCGTCCATGGACGGGTGGATGGACCCCGCCACGGAGGCCTTACCCTCAGCAGCGATCGAGCCGAATATTGACCTTGCCCTTCATGAGAGCCGTGTTGTTAAACTGCCAGATAGTTCTCCGACCACGGACTCCGAACCGCCGGCGCCCGTTCCTATCGAATCCGGTTGGGCGCCGATCATGGAGTTTACCTCCGAGGATATCTTTCAACACTCGCCCTTCTGCGACATACTGAATTCATTAAAGTCTCTCTCCTTGTCAGGAGAGTCCTGGCCGAACTATGTCCGGCAGGATTGGGATGCGGATGACGAAGAAATTCGCCGCCCACCCACCACCCACTTAGTAGCCACTGTCGATGACTTAACCGACATGCTCAACTCCGACTCCGAAGACATCGATGGTATGGACGACGATGCGGGAGACCAACAGGAACCACCGCCCACAGGGCACTGGACGCCCACTTCATCACATGACGTATACATGGTGGACACACCAAAAGAAGACGACGAGGAGGAACAGAAGGATGCAACGAAGGGTTGACCCCTCGAGAAGAACTCAAAGCGGCGGCGTAAGCGCCGCTTCAAATCCCGCCTCGGCAGAAACAACGATCATATAGAACCAGCGTTAGAGCAGGGTGAACCATCGCCGGACCACGGCAACACAGAGAATCAAACCGAACAACCCTACTCTGTCAAAGATAATAGTCCGGACGACATCACGCCGGATAGACACCCGGAGCAACAGAATGCCCATCAAAGGCTCGTTGCCACCGTGAGGAGTCTAAAAAAGTAGAAGCAAAGGCTCAAGGTTGCGCAAGACACACTCAGAATTAGATGGAGTAAAGTGCTCAACACAGCAGCGAAGTACGGCGGTAGTCACCCCACCAAGAGCTACCCAAAGCGGAAGTTGCTACCTGAATTCGATGAGGAGGCCTTAGATCCCCCGCAACCAAAAACTAAAACGGCCATCTGGCCGGATAGACGACCTCACAGCCAACATAGAGTGGCAAACAACGCCGCACATAAGCCAATACGCGATCCACGCGAGGGCTCGCATCAAAAGGACGCAACCAGATCCATCTATGGACCACGCAAACGCGCTCCAGCATACGATGCAACACAACAAACATCCGAACAACGCGGTACACCCAGATACAGGGGTGCCTCACACCCCCTATGTTTCACCGACGAGGTGCTGGACCATGAATTTCCAGAGGGATTCAAACCCGTAAACATAGAGGCATACGACGGAACAACAGACCCTGGGGTCTGGATTGAGGACTATATCCTCCATATCCATATGGCTCGAGGAGATGATCTCCATGCCATCAAGTATTTACCCCTCAAACTCAAAGGGCCAGCTCGGCACTGGCTTAA
This sequence comes from Triticum dicoccoides, assembly GCF_002162155.2. Classification (NCBI taxonomy): domain Eukaryota; kingdom Viridiplantae; phylum Streptophyta; class Magnoliopsida; order Poales; family Poaceae; genus Triticum; species Triticum dicoccoides. The sequence goes on from NC_041388.1 coordinate 599,265,936, forward strand.
AAGCCTCCCCGAAAGCTCCATTGGAAGCTGGGAAGAGCTCGAAGACGCTTTTCGGGAAAATTTTCAAGGGACTTATGTCCGACCTCCGGACGCGGACGATTTGAGTCATATAACTCAACAGCCCGGAGAGTCAGCCTGAAAGCTTTGGAACATGTTTCTTACTAAAAAGAACCAAATAGTCGACTGTCCGGACGCCGAAGCCTTGGCAGCTTTTAAGCATAGCATCCGCGACGAATGGCTTGCCAGACACCTCGGCCAAGAAAAGCCGAGAACAATGGCAGCATTAACAAGCCTCATGACTCGCTTTTGCGCGAGTGAGGATAGCTGGCTAGCCAGATGTAGCACCAGCGACCCCAGTACATCCGAAGTTAGAGATGGAAACGGGAAATCACAGCGCAGTAAAAATAATAAGCGCTGGAATAAAGAAGACAGCTCGAAGAGCACGGCAGTAAACGTCGGATTCAGAAGCTCTCGGCCAGGTCAGCAAAAGCCGCCCTCTAAAGGCGCCAGAGATGAACTGTCTAGCCTAAACAAAATTCTGGACCAAATATGTCAGATCCATAGCACCCCTCGTAAACCAGCTAACCATACCCACAGAGACTGTTGGGTCTTCAAGCAATCCGGCAAGCTCCACGCCGTACACAAGGGGGAGGATACACCAAGCGAAGACGAGGATGAGCCTCTCAAGCAAGACACTGGGGAACAAAAGAAATTTCCAACAGAAATCAAAACAGTAGACGTGTTACATGTCATCAAGGGGAGAAACAAAGCGACACTCCCAGAGAAATATGCCCAAGGGCCTATCACCGCGGAGTCCTACCACTGGTCGTCTCAACCGATCACTTTTGACCATCGGGATTACTCAGCAAGTATCCGGCGTGCAGGATGGGCTGCCTTGGTATTAGACCCAATAATTGACAGATACCACTTCACACGAGTCCTAATGGACGGTGGCAGCAGTCTAAACCTGATATATCAGGACACAATCCGCAAAATGGGGATAGACCCAACGAAAATTCGCCACATTAATACTACCTTTAAAGGAGTAACGCCAGGCCCAGGGGCTCATTGCACGGGCTCCCTGCTACTAGAGGTTATATTCGGCGTCCCCGATAACCTCCGTAGCGAAAATTTAACCTTCCACATTGCTCCGTTCCAAAGTGGCTATCAAGCACTACTTGGACGCGAAGGTTTCGCTTGCTTTAATGCAATACCACATTACGCTTCCCTCACGCTTAAGATTCCCGGTCCACGTGGCATCATTACAGTGAATGGAAATATTGAGTGACCCTGGCGCGCCGAAGAGAGTGTGGCTGCCTTGGCAGCCGCACACTAAATACGGCCTCACCAACTAAAGCATTTGATAGGTCATCAAGACCACGGACACGGTTAGACGAGTCCGGCGCAGCTACATGTAATTCATACAGGTTTGATGGCCACACCCCTATTACAAATACAAGGGGCTCAACGCGTGCAGACAACTGGCAATTTTTACTCATCTTGAATTGTACATGGTTTCTTTAAACCTACCTTTTTGCACGACAAATTTTCACCTAAGTTTCTCTCTTTTACAGATGACCATCGTGCTACACCCGTCCAGGATACAGCACAACGGAGACACAGGCGCAGACATGCAAAAGGGACCCGTTCCAAGGATTCTTTTTAGATTAAGACCCTGTGTAAACCTTTTTTACTATCTCTTGTTGATACACATCCCTCAGATTCTCAGTACAATTGAGAAGGATGCCGACGTCTTGGCATGTGGCCACGTCAGAATAATGCACGTACCTGGACACCAGGGGCTTCTTACAAAGGGCACTGTTTAGGCCCGGTTTATACCATAAAAACCGAATACCTTAGGGAGTGTTTGACGTCGCGAGTTTGGCCTTATATGCATCAGCTCCGAATCATGTCTTCAGTAAAATGTTGGGTTTGCCCGGCTCCTGTGTTTTGCTGCCTTACGTTCCACTCTATCGGCTAAGGCGGCACCAGGAGAACTACTGTGATTGTGCCGCGGTTCATCCGGACGAGCACCTCAGTAGACAAAGCCGAAAACTGACTGTCATGATATAGCGTGAGATTGGTCAACCACTCGATGACCTATCGGAATGTTAGAATTTCTCCGCCTTAATGAAGGGCCGTTTCCTGGCCAGGCATGTACGCACCCCGAATTCGGGAGAGTGCGGAGCCACCAGGGGCTATATAGTAGCCCCACTGTAAAACTCCTATGGCTAAGTGAAAGTGTTAAAGCATTATAGTCCGGTTGCCTAGTTCGATGCGCCATCACCTCCTTATTAGGACCAAGACGTTGGATTAAGTGTGAATACGCGTCTTCTGCGAACACCCCCGCATTATATGCGTGGGGGCTGAAGCCAACGACTGCAATTTTTCAGGTTATACACATGTATACATAAACGGCCGCACAGGAGGCATCATATTACTTTCGGGCGAAAGTATAAATACAGCCTTAATAAATTTCATAAAAACATTGTGTTTACAATGGGAATACATGTCACTCAAACATAATATTCTTCGAGCATTGGGCCTCTATCAAACAAGCGTCCTCAAGAACTCCTTTGAAATAGTGCTCGGCAGCCACTCGGCTTATGGCCGAACCCTGCGCCGCAACAGTGGTAGCATCCATCTTCGCCCAGTATGCTCTGACACGGGCAAGGGCCATCCGCGAGCCCTTTATACACGCTGACCTCTTCATCGCATTGATGCGCGGCACCGCTCCAAGGAACTGCTGCACTAAGCTGAAATAGCTGTTCGGCTTCGGTTTTTCCGGCCACAGATGATCTACGACGGACCTCATGGAGAGTCCGGACAACCTGTTGAGTTCGGCCCATTCGGCTAGCTGACCAGTCAATGGAAGCGGACGCTCTGGAACGTTAAACTGCGACCATAATAGCTTGTCCACTTCACGATCTGTTTGATCTCGGAAGTATTCGGCCGCATCGACAGCGCTCGCCGCCAAGTCCATATATGCATCTGCCGAACTCCACAGCTGATCCAGAGGGGCATACCGCGGATCTCTGAACTTCCTCCGTAGCAAAAAGGGCTTCCTAGCCGCAATATCCCCGGCTTCACGGAGCTGTTCCTTCTTTGCCCTCATAGCAGAGCGGGTGTCTCTGGTCGCCACCGTGGCCTTTTCAAGGTCCGTCGCCTTCGCTCGGTTTTCTTCTTCAAGTAGCTGGCAGCAGTCGGCAGTGTCTTTTCACTTTACAGCCATCTTGGCCATTTTATCTTTGCTCTCGCAATGTGCAGCCTTTTCGGCTCTTAACTCTTCGGCCGCCTTTAAAACGGCCGCATTACTAATTCTTGCTTGTTCCTTGGCTCGGGAAAGTTCCGCCCGAAGGGTCTCCACGGTGGCAGCTCCATCTGCAGTCACAACATATTAAAGATACTGGCGTTACGCTGCTCTTACTATGTGACATTCACCAAAAAACATTACTTACCCTGTGCCTCGTCAAGCCGCTTGTTAACAAGCTCGATGTCGGCATCTGCCGTATCCAGTTGCCGCTTTAGCTCGGCAAACTCATTAGTCCGGCTAGCCACCGGAGCTTCCACCACCTGCACATAAAGGCGGTTCGGTTATTACCTGGGATTACGATCCTCTCTTCACCGCTGTTCTCGACGACAACCAGAGTCTCAGGGGCTACTATCTACACAGGGCACACCTAAAAATGTGCGGTACTATCAAAAAGTATATCATTTCACGTACCTCAAAGCCCATCAGTAGACTCATAAAAGCTTCATGCAATCTGCTTTCGGCGAACGAAATTCTTTCCATCACTGTACCCATCAACGTACGGTGTTCTTCTGAGATGGCCGCTCGCTCCAACAGCTCCCTCAGTACGTCCGACCGCATACCAGACGGTGCCGGACTCTTTTGTTTGCTCTCTTCAAGAGCCGGACGCTGGGGACTTCGGGTGACTATAGGATTATCTTCTGGCCTCACCGGATCCGGAGAGGCCCTCCGTGACGACACTTCAAGGTCACTCGCTTCTTGAGCGGGGGAGTCCGGGGGAGGCGTTTCGCTCTCCATCATCTCCGGAAGAAGATCCCCCGAAGATGAGCTCTGCTGAGAAGGGCTAAGATCCGAACTGCAAGATAAACGCTTCGGTTATTTTCCTCAGAGGTAAGGTAGTATATCTCCACTATTAAAGTACTTTTTGATTACTTACAGCTCGTTGGAGGGCTGATCCTCACGCGGACTTTGTGCGGCAAGAGCACCCTCCAAGGTAGGACCCTCTGGTGGAGACTTCTTTTCCCGTTTGGAAGCCTTGGTTTCCGGATCTTCAGAGGCGGTCCTCTTCCTTCCCCGAAGCGAGAGAAGGTCAGATTCTTCCCCTTGGTTATCCTCCTTCACAGAGGCGCTCATTCCCTCGGTTCGAATTGGTAGCGATGGGGGCCCGCTTTCGACCTCATTATTCCCCCCTTTATCTTCCTTTGAGGGTTTTGGGCAAGGTGCTAGCTCGAGCATCTTTTCTAGTACCGGATTCTCCAAACCCTCAGGAAGGGGGGCCGAACACCGAATCATCTTCGCCCTTGTTAGCCAATCCTGGTCAAAGAGCGATTTCTCAGAATGACGTCATGGTAAATGAAAGACGGTGTGTTCGGCTAAAGGATTACTTACTTGGTCGGCGGTACGGTTGTTGCTCAGGCCCACGTCCTCGGTAGTATCCGGACACTCTATTTGGGGTCTGAAAAATGATTTGTACATCTCCTCGTGCGTCAGGCCGAGGAAATTCTGAATAGTGCGCGGCCCTTCTGGGTTGAACTCCCACATGCGGAGGGGCCGGCGTTTGCAAGGCTGGACTCGACGAACCAGCATGACTTGCACCACCGTAACCAGACTGAAATCTCCTTCAAAGATATCTTGAATGCGGCTCTGCAGTATAGGCACATCTTTGGCTGGACCCCATCTCAGCCCTCTGCTAATCCATGACATTAGTTGTGGTGGAGGGCCCGAGCGGAAAGCAGGGGCAGCCACCCATTTGGCACTTCTGGGAGCTGTGATGTAAAACCACTCCCGTTGCCATAATCCGGACACCTCTAAAAAGGAACCCTTTGGCCATGAAGCTCCAGCGATCTTGCTTATTAATGCGCCTCCGCACATTGCGTGCTGCCCCTCGACCATCTTCGGCTTCACGTCGAAAGTCTTGAGCCACAGGCCGAAGTGAGGGGTAATGCGGAGGAAGGCCTCACATATGACAATAAATGCCAAGATGTGGAGAAAGGAGTCCGGGGCTAGATCATGGAAATCTAGCCCGTAATAGAACATCAAACCCCTAACGAAGGGATCCAGAGTGAGGCCTAGACCTCGGAGGAAGTGGGAGATGAACACAACGTTCTCGTTGGGTTCAGGAGTAGGGACGACCTGCCCTCAGGCAGGCAGCCGATGCGAAACCTCGGCGGTCAGGTATCTGGCCTCCCTCAACTTCTTGATATCCTCTTCCGTAACGGAGGAGGGCATCCACCGGCCTTGAAGGCTAGATCCGCACATAGTTGAAGGTCTGAAGCACCTGACCTGGGCTTTGGGTGTTAGAACTCGAGGCGGGGGAAGGATTCGATTGAGCACGGGAGGGAAAAAAGTAAAAGCCTTGTCCCTTTATAAAGAGGGTGAATATCAAGCATCCTTTCTGTAGCCGTTTGGGACTTGCCTATAATCTAGGAGTCCTAGACACGGTTGGGTTACCCACGACCGTATTGATGAGAATCCCATAATTAGGGGAACACGATCTCTGCTTTGACAAGACGTGTCGAGAAACCGCCTCGCGTTATGTGTGGAGCTGGTTAAAGAAAATCGGTTCGAATAATCACCGAGCCATGGCATGATGTCATGTTGCCAAAATGTGTCAGCGGATTAAGATTGGTGGAAATATTATTCTCTCTACGGTGGTATGTGGAACTTATTTTGCAGGGTCGAACACTATCCTTGTATTCAAACTCTTCTGTGATATGTTCGGAGGAGGAACCCGCCTTGCAATGCCAAAGACAACTCTGCGCGCCGGACTCATCGTCATTGAAAGCCTGGTTCAGGGGCTACTGAGGGAGTCCTGGATTAGGGGGTCTCCCGACAGCCGGACTATATCCTTTGGCCAGACTGTTGGACTATGAAGATACAAGATTGAAGACTTCGTCTCGTGTCCGGATGGGACTCTATTTGGCATGGAAGGCAAGCTAGGCAATACGGATATGTATATCTCCTCCTATGTAACCGACCTTGTGTAACCCTAACCCTCTCCGGTTTCTATATAAATCGGAGGGTTTTAATCCGTAGGACAAGATAACATACAATCATACCATAGGCTAGCTTCTAGGGTTTAGCCTCTTTGATCTCGTGGTAGATCTACTCTTGTACTACCCATATCATCAATATTAATCAAGCAGGACGTAGGGTTTTACCTCCATCAAGAGGGCCCGAACCTGGATAAAACATCGTGTTCCCTGCCTCCTGTTACCATCCGCCTTAGACGCACAGTTCGGGACCCCCTACCCGAGATCTGCCGATTTTGACACCGACAGGGCCCATCAACGCTTCCTTGTGTATCACAGGTATACTGTTGTCTAACAACATTATCTCGTTTGCGCACCTGAGAGGTTTGCACGAGCTTTGCCTATGTTGTTTAGCTGCAAGTTCAACCGAAGTCCATACATCTCATGTAGAGGCTTCCGTATCAGTCGCAGTAGGAAACTCTGGAATCACTTCCAAGGTTCCTTTCCTTTGATCTGATGACGAAGATACTTGTTATCTCGTCGAGTTGCACCATCCTCCCACTTACCCTTTTGCAAGAACTATTCTCTTTAAAACCATACCGTTTTGTGGCAAAAATCCTTTGCCTTGGTATAGTGGTGGGGGAATACCCAATGACTTGGGATAACTTACAAAGTAGCACTTGTCTCATTTGGAATAGGTTGGTAACCTTTTACACAAGCCCCATATTCCAAATGATAAGAAACGATATAACATGGTTGGGCGTAACATACCATGCCGTCATTTCAACAGACCTGATGGAGCTCTTTTCAGTGTAAAAGCCGCAGTCTCTAAAGCATTACTCTTTTAAAAGTGATAATGGAAAATTTATTTATGTCATCTTTGATCTTACCATGTCATAAATGGTTTGATTACATCTTCACAGACATTCCACTCATAGTGGTGTTCCGGGAGGTGTAAGTTATGAAACTCTTTTCACAACTCATCAGACATTCGCTAAACTTGTAGCTCGGATATTCCTTTCTGCAATCAAATTGTAGAAACATAATTTCCTTGTTACAATAACTTCTACTTCATTTTTGAAAAACCTTTCGAATGATTTCAAAAGATCCAGACTTACGCCTCATCAAGCAAATATCCATATATCTACTTGAGTCATTTCTGAAGATATATAAATCCACTACTTGCAACAACATTTATTGCACTACACCCATCAAAATGTATGATCACCAATAAGTTTGTTGTCTGTTCCTTATGGCTTGTGAACGGTATTTCAGTCACTTCACTTTTCGGAGGAAAGTTGCAAGTGTCACATGATTCAAAATCAAACGACTTCAAAATCCATCATAATGGAATTTTTCCATGCGGGTTTCTCCAATGTGACCAAATGCAGTGCCACACATGTGTGGTATTGTTTTAGTCTTGTGACATTTAGCGTCAGTGTTATGGATGTATCATATTACCATCAATAATCATAGCATACATCTCATCCCATGATGGAAGCATGGCCCTTATGTTATTCATAATTCTGAACAACAATTGTTCCTTTTATGAACAACCCTTTTGCAACAACATTGTGCAATGGGCTAGAGTGTATAAAACTCTAAAAATGAATTATGAAAGTAAGCACAGAGGAAATATATTATTATCATTATTCATAACATACATCTCATTCACAATGAAAGTATGGCTATTCTGTTATTCATAACATTGAACATCAAAAGTTCTCTTATGAACAACCTTCTTGCAAGATACTTTATGCAATGGGCTAGAGTGTGTAAAACTCTAAAATGTTTTATGAAAATAAATACATATGGTAATACACCGATGGAAGATATAGTAACATTTACTATGTTCCATGTGTGTATCTAAACCTCATTCCTGGCCAGTCTTTCAGGCGGTAGTAGTTCTTGCATGGATTCGCAACAGAATACAATCGAGCGGGTATCTTTGCGATAAACTCACAATACCCAAGAATTAGTGATTAACAAGTTTAATCATAATTCCCAAGAACTATTTCTTCTGACCAGCCTTCTATACATCATTAACTCGTATGACATTCATACATATGAGTTGGATATTCCAGTCTTCACTCCTTTTACCTTTATACTTCTAACAGTTTAACTTTTAGTATTTCTCCTACTAGCAAAAGAAGCACCCAACTTAAGAGTGGCATTAGCCCCGGACTTCCTAGGCGTGTAAGTCTTTAAGTTGTTGTTTTATTCATCATTCATCATATGATAGGCGTTCTTCTGGATCCCTCTGTTATCAGTCAAATGCCCAGTAAACACTTTACTAATCCTTTGCAAACAAACATTGCTTTGTTTGCATCTGAAAACAATTTTCAGTTCCATGAATATCACATAACTATCACAAACTTTCAAAGTTCGGGTTTCATGGAAGCAAACATATTGCACTTGACCGTAACAGAATTCTAGCTTTTGGATTGAAGGACAAGAGTCTCATCATCCATAGCAATTATCGGGAGTATACGAAAAGCATGCGATAGGACGAAGTCCTTCTCGGCACTTTTGAGCACAATCCTCACATTACGTTACCAACCGTAAAGTTTTAACCAGATATTTAACAACTATTCAATTTTAAAAGGGAAGGTGGAAACGCGAGCCATTATTCTACCACTATTGTGCTAATCACACCTAGACGATGTTCAAAATTAATTGCACTATGAATTAAACATGTTAATTCAACAGTGCACTCCTGTCGGATGTGGGGCTCCGGCAAAAGCTTAAGGTTCGAACACTGGGTGCTGCGCGAAGTCTTCCCCTTCTACCGATCTACGCTCTAGCTCGCTAAGATCTTGCGGACGAACTCGATGAACTCACAACACAGAAAGACACAGGGTTTATACTGGTTCAGGTCACCGTTGTGGTGTAATACCCTACTCCAGTGTGATGGTGGTGGATTGCCTCTTGGGCTGATGATGAATAATACAAGGGGAGAACAGCCTCCTGAGGTTGAGGTGTTCCAGCACATGTGAGCTTGTGGTGTGTCACTCGATCTCTGATGATCTCCCGGGATCGCTCCCTCTCTACTATGGTGGCTAGTCCTATTTATAGAGGCCCTAGTCCTCTTCCCAAATATCGAGCGAGAAGGGAGCCAACAATGGCGGGCTAATTTGAAGGGGGACAGCTAGTACAAGCTATCATGACAAAAGTAGTCTTCGCCTGCACAAAGCTTTGGTGGTAACGCTGCTTTGGGCTCCACGATGACCTCCGTCTTGCAGTCTGTGGTCTTGGTCTTGTTGCACCGGAATGGCAACCTTTGCCTGATGCATCGGTACTCCGCGGCTGCGCTTGCCCCTTTGCACCAAAGAGGAAACAAGGACGCTGCACGCGCTGGCGCCCGCCTAGTGTCGATCGTCATGGCTCACGTCACGAGAGCCTCGTGAGGTTCGCCTTGCCTTGATATCTCCGCTCCTCGTGAGCCTGGCTAGCTAGGCCACTCCCGAGAAGGTCTTGCGTCGTCCACCTCGTGAGGCTTGGCCCCTCGCGAGGGTCTTGGATGCTTTGTTGATGAAGACGGGTCGTACGGCCTGCTGGCTTCGCCACGCCGCGGGCTGTAGGCAGGCAAGTCTGGGGACCCCGTTCCCAGAACACCGACACTAGCCCCCGGCCCAAGGTGCGCTCAGGCTTGGTTTCACGGCGAAGCCAAGGGTCAAGCTCGAAGCGCCGCGGGCCCCAAAAGCCTGCAGCCTCGGTTGACGCATGGCGGTTGATTGGACGTGGGCGTCTCCGCTTCCCCATGCTGCCTTTGAATCCTCCTGGCTATGCGACCCCTCTTCTTGCACAGTTATTCTTCCCTCTCTGTGCCTGGCTCTTCCAATCTTCCAATCTCCCTGCTTCCTCGACGCCCTGCTCCGCCTCCTCAATCCGACCAGCGCTCCGCCCGCTTCACCGTCATGGCGCCGAAGCACGCCGACAAGGGGAAGAAACCTCTGCCCTCGCCAACTGCGCCCCCATCCTTCGAGTCGGCGCTCGGCCGGCCTAGGGTGCTCAACGACGAGGCCATGGGCAAGGTGTGCCCCATGCTCGCCTCTGGCTTCAACGAGTGGGGAGAGACGCCGGCCTGGCCTGCATCTCGCCCCAGCATGGCCCGGGCAGTCACCGAGGTTCCGATCTTCATCGACGCCCTCTGGGCTAGCCTGCTTCCTCCCTTCTCCGCCTTCTTCAACGCGGTGCTCGAGCACTATCAGATCCACATGCTCCATCTCGACCCTCAATCTGTGACCCTTCTTGCCGTCTTCGCTTTCGTGTGTGAGGCCATGGTGGGCATTTCCCCCTCTGTGGCGCTCCTTCGCCACTTCTTCTCGCTGCATCTCACTGGTGCCCGGCAGAGCTTGGGGTGTGTGGGCTTCCAGGTTGTGGCTGCGACAGCAGGCATGGGGATCGACTTCGAGCTCCCTTCATCCGCGAGCGAGTTCCGCACGTGATGGGTGTTTGTTGATGCCGGCGTGCTCAACCCTCTGCTTCAACCTCCGGTGGGGCCTGCCATTCCAAACTCTGGCTGGGGCCATCAGAAGCTCACGAGCTCCTGCCTTGCCCATGTCTGGGCCAGGCTGCGGTGGTTGAAGGACCCTGGTGTGACCGCGCCCATGGTGGTGAGGGAGTTCGTCAGGCGTCGAGTTACTCTGCTTCAGCACCATTCTCGCCCGATGTGGGACTTGCTCAGCGGTCAGGACAACATGAGGGTTCAGGAGGAGGGGCTCCCTCTTGCTGCGCGGCAAATGGTGCTCACGGTCCTATCTGGTGTCCCTCTGCCGGACGAGATGCCCAAGAAAAGTTGCATGTTGTACCGCTGCAAGAACAAGGTCACCTTTGCCGCGAACATGCCTTCCTTTGATGAGTGGGGGCTGCGCCCAATTGGCTTGGTGGGGCCTCACGAGAATCCCGTCATCATGGTCCCATTCTTCGCCGCCGGTGCCGAGCTCGCCCCAGATGACGGTGCGGGGGAGCAAGCGGCGACGGGTGCCGGCTGCTCAAATGTTGAGGAGCACATGCCAAGCGGTGATCCGGGGGCGTCGTCCTCGGGAGGTTGCGACTCCCCTCCTGAGGCGCCGGTTGCTGACGAGATGCGGCATGCGGCTCCCGAGGCCGGGGCTCCAGGGGCCTCGGGAGGTCGCAGCGAGGAAGAGTCGGGTTGTTTGCCACAGCCAGGCTCCCCTAAGGCTATCCCTCTTGGTTCTTCTTCGGCTCCGCGCGCGCCGGCCGTCACATCCAGCGCTTCGGTCGCCTTTGCATGGATTTCGAGGAGCTCCGCAAGAGGAAGGGATCCCCCAGCGGCAGCAACATCTTCGGGCCATTGAAGCGACGGAAGTACATCGCCGTCCACGAGTAAGTACCTTATCTTGGTGATCTTCTATGCGACGCCTTCCTTTCCTGACGATTGTCCCCTCAGGTCCCCTTCTGCTAAGGCCGCGAAATCTCCAGAGAAGCAGCCCCCTCTTGTACCATCACACTCGCCAAGCTCTAGTGCTTCAAGCTCGGACGCTGCCCACGGCGTGGGGTCAGCCTCGGGAGCTGGTCCGTCATCAAGGCGCCCCGAGCTTGCGCCTTCGCCGTCCTTTCTTCGCGGCCTTGCTCGGAGCATAGTAGGCATGCCAATGGCTCCTCCCTTGGTCATGGTTGGTAGATGGCTGGCCTCGATGCTGGAGCCTCCTTCAAGCAGCGGGCCTTGTTCGGTTTGGGCCCCTCGCGAGGGTCAGCTGGCGCATGGGGCCACGCCATCCCCCAGCCCCCAACCGGGAGATGGCGCGCCACTTGATGCTCCACCCGCAGCCCCCGAGGCGGAGGATGAGGTGTGCCGAGCGTTCGAGTTCGAGCGCGGGCGCAGCGTGGTTCGCCACGAGCTCTTCCAGGAGGCGATGGGCGCGATGAACCGTCTTGGTGAAGAGCTTGCTGGTGTCGACTCGCGTCTTGAGGATGAAGGTCTTTGGTTGGTGGAGGAGGGGCGCAAGCTGCGAGTGGCCATCAACCTTGGCCGTTATCATTGCGACCTCGAGAACGCGAAGGCTGATGCGTCCCTCAAGATTGCCAATGAGGCTCGCTCGCAAGCTTTGGAGGAAGCTCACGAGGCCGATCGCTGTCGCGAGGCTGCGGAGGAGCGCACGTGGGAGCTCCAGGCCTGGAACGCGTCCCTTGAGCAGCAAGTTGAGGCGCGCGGGGACGCCCTTGCATCGATGAGGGGGACACCTGCGGAGGAAGAGGAGGTCCGGCGGCGCGAGGAGACGCTGGCCCTGGAGGCCGTGGAGCGCAGCCTCGAGCTCGAGCGACTGGAGACGAGGGAGTGTCAAGTCGCTCAAGCTAAAGATGCCGTCGGGGCCCGTGAGGCCAGAGTCGAAGAAGAGATCAATCGCCGGGTGGCCGTGGTTCGCGCTGATCTGGAGGGCAGGTACGGCTAGAGGCTGGAGCTCACCGGACAGGAGGGTGCGGGCAGGGCCGCCGCCCTCAGGCCTAGGTTGGACGAGGCTGAGAGGCGTGTTGAGGCCACAACCGCCGCCCTGGTTACAGCGTAGGCGGACCTGGCCTCCGCCCGCGCCGAGCTGCTTTCCATCCGGAGACGAATTGACGACGCCGAGGCCATCGCTCGGCAAAACAGAGAGGAAGTGCTCCAACACCGAACGCTGGAGCGCGAGCATGCTCCTATGTTTCAAGACCTTCGGAACAAGGCCAACACCGCCCTGGGTTATATCTGCGACGAGAACGCCCCGACCCCTCACTCAAGTGACTACGCCAGGCACCTGACCTTCTTCACCGAGGTGGTGACGCGCCTAGAGGCTCAATCTGCCAGAGCTCGGCAGCTTGTGGAGGAGAGGGGTCGTGGCCTGCTTCAGTGCGCCTTCTCCCGTGTCTTCAGCCACCTTCTGAAGGCTGACCCCAACTTCGACTTTGATGCCGCCATTGCTCTTATGCCCATTGCCGTGTCACACCCTAGCTAGTCATGCATCAGAATGTGTGCATCATGTTTAAAATTCCATTTAATTTGAAATGGGGAATTGTGAAACCCTCAGAATCATTTTTGAAAATGATCCAAATAAAAATTTCTCCAAAAAGGTCCAAGAAAATGCTCATGTTGCTCTCTGAAAATATTGGACAGAGATAAAAATCAAACCAATATTTTTAAGAGCTCATAGGTATTTATTTTGGGCATTTGGAATTAATGCATAAATATTTGCATTGGAAATATATTATTTATATATATTAATATATGTCCAAATATCATGCCATTTATAAAGGAGCTCTGGAATAATATATTTAGCTCCTGCAAAAATTGGCATAAGGTAAATAAATGATTTAAATTTTATTTAAATCAAAACAAATGTCAGAAAATAGAAAAACAGAAAAATAAATAAAAGGAGGAGCTTACCTGGGCCCTCCCTGTGCAGCCCAGCCAGCTGGCCGGCCCAGCCAGCAGGCGGCCCAGCCCGCCTCCCTCCTCTGTCGTCTTCGTCCTCGACAGAGGGAGGGGAGTGTGGCCGGCGCGCGCGCGCGCCACCGCGCCACGCCACCTCCCTCCCTGCCTGCCTGCCCTCCCCTCCTCGTCTCGATGCCCCGGACGACGCCACGCCCTCCCCCCTGCTCTCTCTCACTCTCCCTCGGTTCCTCCCTCCTCTCCCTCGCTCTCTCTCTCACGGCCGAACACCACCATCGCCGCCGTTCGCCATAGCCGCCGTCACCGGCCACCCCTCGCTCCCCCGACTAGCCCAGAGGCTCCGCCTCTACCCCCTCTTCCTCCCCACCGCTCCACGGGCCTCCGGAAGCCCTGCATCACCGTCCACGTCGTCGTTCCCCTCCTCGGCCACCGGAGATCATCACCGTCAATTCGCTGCACTCCGGCCGTCCCCGAGCCCGCTTCGACGCCCACTGCAACCGCGGTGAGCTCCGCCACCGTTTCCCCTTCTTTTCCCCCTCGTTCCCGCACCGTAACCCCGTCTCCCACCACGGCCGAACCTCCGCCGTCGCCGAGCTCACCGTCGACGCAGCTCCGGTGACCATTTGGTCACCCCGGCGAGTCCAACAAGTCCGTAAGGACCCGTAGAACCCCTCCAGCGCCTCAGCTCCCTCGCTTGCGAGCAGCAGCACCGATCCCGACCGCACCCGAACTCCGGCCGCCGCTCACGAGCTCGCCATCGTCGGTACCGGCCACCTCAGGCACGGCCACCACCACCGTTCGACGCGCGGGAGCAAGAGCTCTCCAACGAGCCCAAGCACGGCCTCGCCCGTGCCCTGTAGCGCGATCCCGCATCGCGCCGCCGTCTCGGGCCTCGCCGGCGTCATGTCGCCGGTGGGGTTGACCTGTCTGACCTGGGGTTTGACCCCCCCAGGGTCACTGACGCGTGGGCCCCGTCGGCCAGGTAGTCAGATTAGTGTTAATCACCGCTTAATTAACCCCCCTGACACTGACAGTGGGCCCCAGCGCCACTAACCCCTAATTAGGAATAAATTAACCCTGTTAAACCCCCCCTGTCACTGACGTGTGGACCCCACACGTCAGGTTTGACCCCAGCCAGCCGCAGTTGACCGCTGACGTCATGCTGACGTCATGCTGGCGCAATAATTATATTTCTGGATTTAATTTAAATCAGGAAATTCCAGAATATTATTTAAACTTCAAAAATTCATAACTTTTATTCTGTAACTCCAAATTGGACAAATTATATATGAAAAATGATCAGAAAAATCCAATCTATCCATCTGTAATATTTTCATGCATGATCAAACAAGTTAAATTGATATTTTAAGCAGAACAAGGAAAAGCACTTTAAAAAGGCCATGTTTGAGTTTGAAATTTGAATCTTTGATTCAAATTTGTTCAAACCCTTCTGGTTTTAGTTGCATTAGCCCAACACACTCATATTGCCATGTTCCATGCATGCATGATATTGTTGCACATTGTTTGGTGATGGTTGTGTATCGGTGTCCTTTGCGACAGGTTCTGCCTCCGAGGAGTACCGTGATTACCCTAACGAAGAACCGTATCAGTGCATCGAACCATCAGGCAAGCAACCAACCATTTGATCATATCGATACAATCCCATGTTCTCGCTCCTGCTCTCTTTTACTGCATTAAGACAACGCGTTTCAAACTGCTGTGTGCTACGGTAGTTGAACCCATTTCCTCTGCATGACCTGTCATTGCCACAGTAACTAGATAAAACCCACTAGCATGTGTAGGAGTTGATTGAGCCATATGTATGTGTTGTTCCTACCTTGCTATGCCTGCTATGCTTAGAGTCGTGTCAGGTCTGGTTCATCTGGGTGATGGGCTAGAGTGAAATGTTTATGTCGGTAATGAGAGTGGTGTGGTGAACACGATTTGGTAAAGGTATCGATGAGAGGCCATGTAGGAGTACATGGTGGGTTGTTTCATTGAAGCCGACCTTAAGCACTGAGATCTGTATGTGTGATTTAAGATACAACTACTACCATGCATTGGGCCCTGAAATATGACCCCGCTCGACTTCTTATTCACCCTAGCTCTCTGTCCAGGAGTTGCAAGTAGTTTCTGGTGTTTGTAGCCTACTGGAGGCCGTGGATAGCGCTGACCGTAGGGGTGGGCTGTGATGCGGTAGGTACGTGGCACGGTGTACCGAATACCCGTTAGGTATCTCGGGAACCCTGTTCACATCGTTCGGGGCCGTATGGGAAACCTCGGCCGGACTCCCTGCGGATGGAACCTGAATAGGCGATAAACCTGGACTAGAGGCTTAAGTGTTTAGGTAGGTCGTGGTCTACACCCACGTCGGCTTTCGCTTGAAGTCTGCCGAGCACATGTCGTGTGCAGACGCTAAGTGCTGGAAACATGTATGAAGAAGTACACCCCTGCAGGGTTAACATGATCTATTCGAATAGCCGCGTCCGCGGTAAAGGACTACTTGGTTGCCTATACAGTTCATAGACAAGTAAATTGAAACCACTAAAAGCCTCAAGATAAGTGTGAGTGCCGAGGATGGCTCTTCCGTAGGGAGACGGAGGTGGATCCTCGGTAGTGTATTGAAGTGGTGAGTAGTGGACTCGTGTGCGCAAAACCATTTCAAGTTGAAGTATCGTAGGATAGCCTAGCCAAGAGTCAAAGCTGGCTTGCTGCAATAACTCCACCAACTCTTCTTGATAATATGCATGTATGTAGGATCTGATGTAAGTCTTGCTGAGTACCTTTGTACTCATGTTGCTATAATTTACATTTTTCAGAAGACGCTGCAACCCCTTCTGATGGGTTCTATGTAGACATTGACATCAACGAGTAGGCTAAAGACCCAGGTGGTGACCCTGAGTTTGTGAAGGACCACGTAGTATAGCTAGGCTTTCCAAGCCTCTTTTATTTTACTAGTTGTCTGTACTCAGACAAGTTACTTCCGCTGTTGGTTTGTATGACTGTATGACTTGAATGTTGGGTCGTGAGACCCGTACCTTTGTGTATGTTATGTATGGCTCCCTGAGCCTTAAATAAAGTACTTGCGTCGTAGAGTCATGTTGTGATGCTTCGTTGTATTTGCACATATCGAGCATATTGTGTGTATGATTGAAATGCTTGGTATGTGTGGGATCTGACTATCTAGTTGTTTATCTTTAGTAGCCTCTCTTACCGGGAAATGTCTCCTAGTGTTACCGCTGAGCCATGGTAGCTTGCTACTGCTCTGGAACACTTAGGCTGGCCGGCATGTGTCCTTCTTCGTTCCTGTGTCTGTCCCTTCGGGGAAATGTCACGCTTTGAGTACCGGAGTCCTGTTAGCCCGCTACAGCCCGGTTTACCGGAGTCCTGCTAGCCCAGTGCTACAGCCCGGACCCACCTGCTGATGACCGACACGTTCGAAGCTGGGTCATGGATGCCTGTCCCTGTAAGTCTGTGCCACTTTGGGTTTACGACTAGTCATGTCAGCCCGGGCTCTTTATCATATGGATGCTAGCGACACTTTCATATACGCGAGCCAAAAGGCGCAAACGGTCCCGGGAAAAGGTAAGACGACACCCGTGGGGATACCGTGCGTGAGGCCGCAAAGTGATATGAGGTGTTACCAGCTAGATCGATGTGACATCGAGTCGGGGTCCTGACAGCGTTGGTAGCTTTAGTTGCATTAGCCCAACACACTCATATTGCCATGTTTCATGCATGCATCATATTGTTGCACATTGTTTGGTGATGCCTGTGTATCGTTATCCTTTACGACAGGATCTGTCCCCGAGGAGTACCGTGACTACCCTAACGAAGAACCGTATCCGTGCATCGAACCATCAGGCAAGCAACCAACCATTTGATCATATCGATACAATCCCATGTTCTCGCTCCTGCTCTCTTTTACTGCATTAAGACAACGCGATTCAAACTGCTGTGTGCTACGGTAGTTGAACCCATTTCCTCTGCATGACCTGTCATTGCCACAGTACCTAGATGAAACCCACTAGCATGTGTAGGAGTTGATTGAGCCATATGTATGTGTTGTTCCTACCTTGCTATGCCTGCTATGCTTAGAGTCGTGTCAGGTCTGGTTCATCTGGGTGATGGGCTAGAGTGAAATGATTATGTCGGTAATGAGAGTGGTGTGGTGAACACGATTTGGTAAAGGTATCGATGAGAGGCCATGTAGGAGTACATGGTGGGTTGTTTCATTGAAGCCGACCTTAAGCACTGAGATCTGTATGTGTGATTTAAGATACAACTACTACCATGCATTGGGCCCTGAAATATGACCCCGCTCGACTTCTTATTCACCCTAGCTCTCTGTCCAGGAGTTGCAAGTAGTTTCTGGTGTTTGTAGCCTACTGGAGGCCGTGGATAGCGCTGACCGTAGGGGTGGGCTGTGATGCGGTAGGTACGTGGCACGGTGTACCGAATACCCGTTAGGTATCTCGGGAACCCTGTTCACATCGTTCGGGGCCGTATGGGAAACCTCGGCCGGACTCCCTGCGGATGGAACCTGAATAGGCGATAAACCTGGACTAGAGGCTTAAGTGTTTAAGTAGGTCGTGGTCTACACCCACGTCGGCTTTCGCTTGAAGTCTGCCGAGCACATGTCGTGTGCAGACGCTAAGTGGTGGAAACATGTATGAAGAAGTACACCCCTGCAGGGTTATCATGATCTATTCGAATAGCCGCGTCCGCGGTAAAGGACTACTTGGTTGCCTATACAGTTCATAGACAAGTAAATGGAAACTACTAAAAGCCTCAAGATAAGTGTGAGTGCCGAGGATGGCTCTTCCGTAGGAAGACGGAGGTGGATCCTCGGTAGTGTATTGAAGTGGTGAGTAGTGGACTCGTGTGCGCAAAACCATTTCAAGTTGGAGTATCGTAGGATAGCCTAGCCAAGAGTCAAAGCTGGCTTGCTGCAATAACTCCACCAACCCTTCTTGATACTATGCATGTATGTAGGATCTGATGTAAGTCTTGCTGAGTACCTTTGTACTCATGTTGCTATAATCTACATTTTTACAGAAGACGCTGCAACCCCTTCTGATGGGTTCTATGTAGACGTTGACATCAACGAGTAGGCTAAAGACCCAGGTGGTGACCCTGAGCTTGTGAAGGACCTTGTAGTATAGCCAGGCTTTCCAAGCCTCTTTTGTTTTACTAGTTGTCTGTACTCAGACAAGTTACCTCCGCTGCTGGTTTGTATGATTGTATGACTTGTATGTTGGGTCATGAGACCCGTACCTTTGTGTATGTTATGTATGGCTCCCTGAGCCTTAAATAAAGTACTTGTGTCGTAGAGTCATGTTGTGATGCTTCGTTGTATTTGCACATATCGAGCATATTGTGTGTATGATTGAAATGCTTGGTATGTGTGGGATCTGACTATCTAGTTGTTTATCTTTAGTAGCCTCTCTTACCGGGAAATGTCTCCTAGTGTTACCGCTGAGCCATGGTAGCTTGCTACTGCTCTGGAACACTTAGGCTGGCCGGCATGTGTCCTTCTTCGTTCCTGTGTCTGTCCCTTCGGGGAAATGTCACGCTTTGAGTACCGGAGTCCTGTTAGCCCGCTACAGCCCGGTTTACCGGAGTCCTGCTAGCCCAGTGCTACAGCCCGGACCCACGTGCTGATGACCGACACGTTCGAAGCTGGGTCATGGATGCCTGTCCCTGTAAGTCTGTGCCACTTTGGGTTTACGACTAGTCATGTCAGCCCGGGCTCTTTATCATATGGATGCTAGCGAGACTATCATATACGTGAGCCAAAAGGCGCAAACGGTCCCGGGCAAAGGTAAGGCGACACCCGTGGGAATACCGTGCGTGAGGCCGCAAAGTGATATGAGGTGTTACCGGCTAGATCGATGTGACATCGAGTCGGGGTCCTGACAGCGTTGGCATCAGAGCCGGACTGCCTGTAGGTTCTCCAAGCCAAACTGGTCGATGTTGAGTCTAGAAATTCTTTAGTTATATGTAGGGGAATTGTTTGTGGGTTGGAACGTAAGGCTCTTTTTACTCCTTTATCTTATGACATTCTGATCTGAGTTAGTCCATTCTTCCACCGGGGGTTAAGGAATTAGGATCTATTCTCTCTATCAGGATCACGTGTTACTAATCAGTAGTACCTTATAGGTTTGATGGATACAAGCCTAGTTCAGTTCTACTACCACATTATGTTGTTAGCATGGATTCAGAACTTTGATATGATGATGTTGAGTGTGTACGAAATCCTTTGTCAAATGTCTCAAATCCTTCTTGAGCATTTACAACTGTTATGCTGCCGAAATTTTGCTAGAAATTCTAATGCCTTTGCATTATGATTGTGCTTTCAGATGGCCACTCGCGACCCCAATCAAGTGGTTCGCATGACTCGATGCCTAGATGTACCCGGCCATACTGCCAAGTTGGTCAGGGTGATGACTGAGGCTGGATACCGCTGGTATCCTGAGTACACGGTCGAAGAGCAATTCCGAGACTTTAATCAAAGCCAGTATCTCTACACTGTCAGGATATTTCCATCTTATCCTGGATCCACCGAGCCCCTTCACTGCTCCTATGGACTCGGGGTTACTATTGAGATGGCTCTGCAGGACGCCGCCTACTCTATGATGACCATCATGCGAGTCAGATCTGGACTATTTCGGGACTCTGATTTCCGGTATATGCCAGGATCACTTCCGGGAGCACAAGGGTATCTCCAGGCTATCTATGCTGACCCCACTCAGGAGGATTCACGGACTCGCACCACTGCTGAGATGCTCGAGGATAAGGACCGTGAAAATCGGGCCTTAAGGTTAGAGCTCTTCAATACCCGTGCTGACCACTGGGCCACTTTGACTCGGTTCGCACCGGCGGTGCAAGCTGGATATTCAGATATGCGCGATCTCTATCCTGTGAGATCTGCTCTGCCAGACGTGATGGGTTGGCGTGATGTAGGAGGCATCACCCCACCTCGCGGTCCCCGCAGGCCACCGTCTGTTGGTCCAAGGCCTCATCCTAGCCCCTATGGTCCACAAGCTCCGCGAGATCGTCTGTTTCCGGATGATCATGTTGAGCTTCCAGGCTATGGAGGTGACTTCTACGAGGACTACTACGGATCGGTCTGAGTTAGTGGTAGTATCACTAGTTCGCACTAGCTGTGTCGTCTATCGTCCCGCGTGACTCGTGGGATATGACCTAGTTTGTACTCTTTCCGGAGGTGTAGAAAAATAATGTATAGGAGCTTGGGATGCCTCCGATGAGATGTAATCCTCTTTCACCGTAATAGTACCTTGTTTGGTCTTGTACTAAACCCTGTATGGTGTGTATGACGATGGAATAAAGAAGCAGTTTCTGTATCTACCATGTCATACGGATGATCATCTTGCATTTCGAGTTATTCCTTACGTTTTATATCCTATGTCGGAATTTTATCATCCTGACTAAATCATTGTCTTGTTTACCTAGGATGGTCAACACGCGCACTAACCCTGCTCCTCAAGAGCAGGCCGAAGGCAGTGAAGTCAGGGATGCAAATCTGCCTCATCCTCCTTCCCTAGCCGAGGTTATGATGGAAGCTGAGAGAAACAAGCGGGAGACCAACCGTTTGTTGGAGCGTATTGAACAGAACACAGCACACCATCAGAGGACTAACGTGGTGTCACTCAGTGATTTTATCAAATTACATCCACCCACGTTCCACCACTCCGTCGAGCCTCTCGACGCTGATGACTGGCTTCGCAGTATCGCTCACAAACTGCGTTCCGCGCTGGTAGCGGAGGCTGACAAGGTCACCTTTGCTGCATATCATCTTGAAGGCCCCGCCAGTCTATGGTGGGAGAATTATGGAGCTATGCGCCCGGCGGGCCATGTCACTACTTGGGCTGAGTTCAGCGAGGCTTTCCGTGAACATCACATTCCGGAGGGTCTCATGGACCGTAAACGTGAGGAATTTTGCAGTTTCACCCAGGGCCGACTTTCTGTGGATGCTTACAGCAGGGAGTTTGGTAATCTCGCACAATATGCAACTGAGGAAGTGTCTACTGATGCCAAGAAGCAAGCAAGGTTCCGTAAGGGCCTTAGTCCTGAGCTTCGCCGCGACCTCCGTCTGCATGAGTGCACATCTTTTCAGAAACTTGTCAACAAAGCCATCAGTGCTGAAACTGGTCAGACTGACTATGACGCAACACGCAAGCATGGTCGTGACATGGGTTCCTCATCCGGTGCTGGTCCTCAGAAGTGCCGCGTGTGGGTACCCAACACCGCCCTGCCACCCAGGTTCACACCGAGGCCATCCTTCCAGGCGCCTCGCCCCGTTCAACAGTCTGCACCGGCCAAGCCCTATGGGGGTCCAACTAACAATGCTCCTCCACGTACCAGTTCCGTGACTTGTTTCAAGTGTGGGGAATCTGGTCACTATATGCGTGAGTGTCCCCAGACCAACCCCAACCAATCTGCTAAAGCCGTTGGCCGTGGCAAGCCGACAGGGAAAGTGTTCCACGCCAAGCCGGCCACCGCTACACGTGGCCATGTCAACTGTATCTCTGCCGAAGAAGCTCAAGAGGATCCCAACGTCGTTCTCGGTACGCTTCTTGTTAATTGCCACCCGGCATCTGTTCTTTTCGATACAGGAGCCTCTCATTCTTTTATATCTGAAAATTATGCTCGTTTGCATAACGTCGCATTCGGTGATATGCCAACCTCTATGGTAATTCAAACTCCGGGATCCAAATGGCAAACTTCTAGAGTGAGCCATGGAAATGAAATCCAAGTCGACAGACTTGTTTTCCTTGCATCTTTGATAGCCCTTAAATCTTCAGATATTAATATCATTCTGGGTATGGACTGGATGTCAGCTCATCATGCCCAAATTGATTGCTTCTCTAGGACTGTTCAACTCACTCACCCTTCGGGGAAGATAGTCTATGTCTTGACCCGAATAGCCAAGCGACAGTTATACTCTCTTAACGCCAGCCCTTTGCCAGACCTTGAGGACGTGCCGGTAGTCCGTGACTTCTCGGATGTCTTTCCAGAGGAATTGCCAGGTGTTCCACCTGACAGGGATGTTGAGTTCGTAATAGATCTCATTCCAGGAACCGTTCCGATTGCTAGAAGACCTTATAAGATGGCACCACTAGAACTAGCCGAGCTTAAGAAACAACTCGATGAGTCCTTGAAAAAGGGTTTCATCCGCCCTAGTTCATCTCCGTGGGCTTGCCCCGTCCTATTCGTCAAGAAGAAGGATGGTACGGACCGGATGGTTGTAGATTACCGACCTGTCAACTTGGTCACAATCAAGAACAAATATCCACTCCCCAGGATCAACGACCTGTATGATCAGCTCGCTGGATCCTCAGTCTTCTCCAAGATGGATTTGAGGTTGGGCTACCATCAAATCAAAATCAGAAACGGGGACATTCCTAAAACGGCCTTTGTTACTCGTTATGGCCAATACGAGTACACCGTCATGTCCTTCGGTTTAACCAACGCTCCAGCCATCTTTTCTCGGTTAATGAACTCAATCTTCATGGAGTATTTGGATAAATTCGTCGTGGTTTACCTCGATGATATACTCATCTACTCCAAGAACAAGGAAGAACATGCCGAACATCTAATGCTAGTGTTGAAGAAACTTCGAGAGCATCGCCTTTATGCCAAATTTTCTAAATGTGAATTCTGGTTGTCAGAAGTGACCTATCTGGGTCATGTAATATCTGGTAAAGGTATTGCTGTTAACCCTGAGCGAGTTCAAGCCGTCCTTAATTGGACTCCACCTGAATCGGTCAAGCAAGTTCGGAGTTTTCTGGGTTTAGCGAGCTATTGTCGTCGCTTTGTCCAGAACTTCTCCAAAGTTGCCAAACCTCTAACCGAACTCCTCAAGAAAGATAAGAAGTTCAAATGGACTCCACAATGTGAGCACAGCTTTCAGGAACTGAAAAGACGCCTGACCTCTGCTCCCGTACTGGTACCGCCAGACTTCTCCAAGGACTTTGTTATCTACTGCGACGCCTCGGGACAAGGACTAGGTTGCATTCTCATGCAAGATCGACACGTAATTGCCTACGCTTCCCGGCAATTGCACCCACATGAGGAGAATTATCCTACTCATGATCTAGAGCTTGCAGCCGTAGTCTATGCACTTAAGACCTGGCGACATTACCTCCTCGGTAACCGTTGCGAAATATTCACTGATCACCAAAGTCTGAAGTACATCTTCACCCAACCGGATCTGAATCTCAGGCAAAGACATTGGGTTGAGTTGATCACAGACTTCGACTTAGGAATAACCTACACCCCAGGGAAAGCCAACGTCATGGCTGATGCGCTAAGTCGTAAATCTTATTGTAACAACCTGATGTTACAACAAAGTCAACCGCTTCTCCATGAGGAATTTCGGAAGCTTAACCTTCACATTGTACCTCAAGGTTTTCTTTCCACCTTGGTAGCAAAACCTACTCTTACGGATCAAATCATCGCTGCCCAAAAGCGAGATAAGGGAATATCTAAAATCAAAGAGAACATTGCTAGCGGAGGTGCTAGTTGTTTCTCCACAAATGATCAGGGTGTTGTGTACTTTGGGAACCGTTTAGTGGTTCCCAAGAACCAGCATCTACGACAGTTGATCCTTAAGGAGGCTCATGAATCTCCTCTCACTATTCATCCCGGTAGTACTAAGATGTATCAGGACCTACGCCAGAGGTTCTGGTGGACTAGGATGAAGAGAGAAATTGCTCAGTATATTGCTAATTGCGACGTCTGTCGTCGTGTAAAAGCAGAGCACCAACGGCCTGCTGGCACCCTTCAACCCTTAGCTATTCCTGAATGGAAATGGGATAAAATTGGTATGGATTTCATTACCGGTTTTCCCAGGACCAAGAGAGGGAATAATGCTATTTTCGTCGTTGTCGATCGTCTTTCCAAATTAGCCCATTTCTTACCTGTTCGTGAGAGTATAACCGCTAGTCAGCTGGCAGACTTATACATCTCCCGAATAGTGTCCCTCCATGCTGTTCCTTTGGAAATTAACTCGGATCGAGGAAGTCTTTTCACCTCTCGATTTTGGGAAAGCTTCCAAAATGCTATGGGAACCCGTCTCTCCTTTAGCACCGCTTTCCACCCTCAGTCGAGTGGTCAGGTGGAACGCGTCAACCAAATTCTAGAAGACATGCTTCGAGCCTCTGTTATCTCATTCGGAATGGACTAGGAGAAGTGTCTTCCATTTGCCGAATTCGCTTACAACAATAGCTATCAATCTAGCTTGGGTAAAGCCCCTTTTGAAGTTCTCTATGGACGACGGTGTCGAACACCCCTTAACTGGTCAGAGACCGGGGAAAGACAATTCTTTGGCCCGGATATGATTCAGGAAGCAGAAGAACAAGTTCGTATCGTTCGTGAAAAGTTGAAAACAGCCCAATCTCGTCAAAAGAGTCAATATGATCGAAAACATAAGGCTATGACTTTCGAGGTTGACCAGAAGGCTTATCTTTGGGTCACCCCTCTGAAGGGAACCCATCGTTTCGGTATCAAAGGCAAATTGGCTCCTCGTTACATTGGACCTTTTCGCATTCTCGCCAAACGAGGAGAAGTTGCCTACCAGTTGGAACTACCTCCGCACCTCTCCAGAGTCCACGATGTCTTCCACGTTTCTCAACTCAGGCGTTGCTTCTCGGATCCTATCCGTGAAGTGGACCACGAAACGCTTGATCTCCAAGATAATCTTACATATCGAGAGTACCCCATTCGTATCCTCGATCAGGCCGAACGTACCACCCGACGTCATAATATCAAGTTTCTCAAAGTTCAATGGTCGCACCATTCTGAGGATGAAGCAACCTGGGAAAGGGAGGATCGTCTTCGACTTGAGTATCCCGCCTTCTTCCCGGAGGAACCCAAATCTCGGGACGAGATTCTTTGAGTGGGGGTGAGTTGTCACACCCTAGCTAGTCATGCATCAGAATGTGTGCATCATGTTTAAAATTCCATTTAATTTGAAATGGGGAATTGTGAAACCCTCAGAATCATTTTTGAAAATGATCCAAATAAAAATTTCTCCAAAAAGGTCCAAGAAAATGCTCATGTTGCTCTCTGAAAATATTGGACAGAGATAAAAATCAAACCAATATTTTTAAGAGCTCATAGGTATTTATTTTGGGCATTTGGAATTAATGCATAAATATTTGCATTGGAAATATATTATTTATATATATTAATATATGTCCAAATATCATGCCATTTATAAAGGAGCTCTGGAATAATATATTTAGCTCCTGCAAAAATTGGCATAAGGTAAATAAATGATTTAAATTTTATTTAAATCAAAACAAATGTCAGAAATTAGAAAAATAGAAAAATAAATAAAAGGAGGAGCTTACCTGGGCCCTCCCTGTGCAGCCCAGCCAGCTGGCCGGCCCAGCCAGCAGGCGGCCCAGCCCGCCTCCCTCCTCTGTCGTCTTCGTCCTCGACAAAGGGAGGGGAGTGTGGCCGGCGCGCGCGCGCGCCACCGCGCCACGCCACCTCCCTCCCTGCCTGCCTGCCCTCCCCTCCTCGTCTCGATGCCCCGGACGACGCCACGCCCTCCCCCCTGCTCTCTCTCACTCTCCCTCGGTTCCTCCCTCCTCTCCCTCGCTCTCTCTCTCTCACGGCCGAACACCACCATCGCCGCCGTTCGCCATAGCCGCCGTCACCGGCCACCCCTCGCTCCCCCGACTAGCCCAGAGGCTCCGCCTCTACCCCCTCTTACTCCCCACCACTCCACGGGCCTCCGGAAGCCCTGCATCGCCGTCCACGTCGTCGTTCCCCTCCTCGGCCACCGGAGATCATCACCGTCAATTCGCTGCACTCCGGCCGTCCCCGAGCCCGCTTCGACGCCCACTGCAACCGCGGTGAGCTCCGCCACCGTTTCCCCTTCTTTTCCCCCTCGTTCCCGCACCGTAACCCCGTCTCCCACCACGGCCGAACCTCCGCCGTCGCCGAGCTCGCCGTCGACGCAGCTCCGGTGACCATTTGGTCACCCCGGCGAGTCCAACAAGTCCGTAAGGACCCGTAGAACCCCTCCAGCGCCTCAGCTCCCTCGCTTGCGAGCAGCAGCACCGATCCCGACCGCACCCGAACTCCGGCCGCCGCTCACGAGCTCGCCGTCGTCGGTACCGGCCACCTCAGGCACGGCCACCACCACCGTTCGACGCGCGGGAGCAAGAGCTCTCCAACGAGCCCAAGAACGGCCTCGCCCGTGCCCTGTAGCGCGATCCCGCATCGCGCCGCCGTCTCGGGCCTCGCCGGCGTCATGTCGCCGGTGGGGTTGACCTGTCTGACCTGGGGTTTGACCCCCCCAGGGTCACTGACGCGTGGGCCCCGTCGGCCAGGTAGTCAGATTAGTGTTAATCACCGCTTAATTAACCCCCCTGACACTGACAGTGGGCCCCAGCGCCACTAACCCCTAATTAGGAATAAATTAACCCTGTTAAACCCCCCCTGTCACTGACGTGTGGACCCCACACGTCAGGTTTGACCCCAGCCAGCCGCAGTTGACCGCTGACGTCATGCTGACGTCATGCTGGCGCAATAATTATATTTCTAGATTTAATTTAAATCAGGAAATTCCAGAATATTATTTAAACTTCAAAAATTCATAACTTTTATTCTGTAACTCCAAATTGGACAAATTATATATGAAAAATGATCAGAAAAATCCAATCTATCCATCTGTACTATTTTCATGCATGATCAAACAAGTTAAATTGATGTTTTAAGCAGAACAAGGAAAAGCACTTTAAAAAGGCCATGTTTGAGTTTGAAATTTGAATCTTTGATTCAAATTTGTTCAAACCCTTCTGGTTTTAGTTGCATTATCCCAACACACTCATATTGCCATGTTTCATGCATGCATCATATTGTTGCACACTGTTTGGTGATGGTTGTGTATCGGTGTCCTTTGCGACAGGTTCTGCCTCCGAGGAGTACCGTGATTACCCTAACGAAGAACCGTATCAGTGCATCGAACCATCAGGCAAGCAACCAACCATTTGATCATATCGATACAATCCCATGTTCTCGCTCCTGCTCTCTTTTACTGCATTAAGACAACGCGTTTCAAACTGCTGTGTGCTACGGTAGTTGAACCCATTTCCTCTGCATGACCTGTCATTGCCACAGTAACTAGATGAAACCCACTAGCATGTGTAGGAGTTGATTGAGCCATATGTATGTGTTGTTCCTACCTTGCTATGCCTGCTATGCTTAGAGTCGTGTCAGGTCTGGTTCATCTGGGTGATGGGCTAGAGTGAAATGTTTATGTCGGTAATGAGAGTGGTGTGGTGAACACGATTTGGTAAAGGTGTCGATGAGAGTCCATGTAGGAGTACATGGTGGGTTGTTTCATTGAAGCCGACCTTAAGCACTGAGATCTGTATGTGTGATTTAAGATACAGCTACTACCATGCATTGGGCCCTGAAATATGACCCCGCTCGACTTCTTATTCACCCTAGCTCTCTGTCCAGGAGTTGCAAGTAGTTTCTGGTGTTTGTAGCCTACTGGAGGCCGTGGACAGCGCTGACCGTAGGGGTGGGCTGTGATGCGGTAGGTACGTGGCACGGTGTACCGAATACCCGTTAGGTATCTCGGGAACCCTGTTCACATCGTTCGGGGCCGTATGGGAAACCTCAGCCGGACTCCCTGCGGATGGAACCTGAATAGGCGATAAACCTGGACTAGAGGCTTAAGTGTTTAGGTAGGTCGTGGTCTACACCCACGTCGGCTTTCGCTTGAAGTCTGCCGAGCACATGTCGTGTGCAGACACTAAGTGGTGGAAACATGTATGAAGAAGTACACCCCTGCAGGGTTAACATGATCTATTCGAATAGTCGCGTCCGCGGTAAAGGACTACTTGGTTGCCTATACAGTTCATAGACAAGTAAATGGAAACCACTAAAAGCCTCAAGATAAGTGTGAGTGCCGAGGATGGCTCTTCCGTAGGGAGACGGAGGTGGATCCTCGGTAGTGTATTGAAGTGGTGAGTAGTGGACTCGTGTGCGCAAAACCATTTCAAGTTGAAGTATCGTAGGATAGCCTAGCCAAGAGTCAAAGCTGGCTTGCTGCAATAACTCCACCAACTCTTCTTGATAATATGCATGTATGTAGGATCTGATGTAAGTCTTGCTGAGTACCTTTGTACTCATGTTGCTATAATTTACATTTTTCAGAAGACGCTGCAACCCCTTCTGATGGGTTCTATGTAGACATTGACATCAACGAGTAGGCTAAAGACCCAGGTGGTGACCCTGAGTTTGTGAAGGACCACGTAGTATAGCTAGGCTTTCCAAGCCTCTTTTATTTTACTAGTTGTCTGTACTCAGACAAGTTACTTCCGCTGTTGGTTTGTATGACTGTATGACTTGAATGTTGGGTCGTGAGACCCGTACCTTTGTGTATGTTATGTATGGCTCCCTGAGCCTTAAATAAAGTACTTGCGTCGTAGAGTCATGTTGTGATGCTTCGTTGTATTTGCACATATCGAGCATATTGTGTGTATGATTGAAATGCTTGGTATGTGTGGGATCTGACTATCTAGTTGTTTATCTTTAGTAGCCTCTCTTACCGGGAAATGTCTCCTAGTGTTACCGCTGAGCCATGGTAGCTTGCTACTGCTCTGGAACACTTAGGCTGGCCGGCATGTGTCCTTCTTCGTTCCTGTGTCTGTCCCTTCGGGGAAATGTCACGCTTTGAGTACCGGAGTCCTGTAAGCCCGCTACAGCCTGGTTTACCGGAGTCCTGCTAGCCCAGTGCTACAGCCCGGACCCACTTGCTGATGACCGACACGTTCGAAGCTGGGTCATGGATGCCTGTCCCTGTAACTCTGTGCCACTTTGGGTTTACGACTAGTCATGTCAGCCCGGGCTCTTTATCATATGGATGCTAGCGACACTATCATATACGTGAGCCAAAAGGCGCAAACGGTCCCGGGCAAAGGTAAGGCGACACCCGTGGGAATACCGTGCGTGAGGCCGCAAAGTGATATGAGGTGTTACCGGCTAGATCGATGTGACATCGAGTCGGGGTCCTGACATGCCGTCTGGGGCGACTTGGCGCGTTGGGTAGAGGACCATGTCGACGCATTGGTCAGGGCCTTCACCTCGGAAAATGATGGGGTGGTGGTCGTCGGAGACGAAGGTGACGTGGTCAACGACGGCGATGGGGGCGTCACCGACGGCAGCGATGATTCCGACGAAGGTGATGATGATGCGAGCGACACGTCCCTGGACGACACAGCGAGCGATGTCTTTGGCTGATCCCATATTCTCCTGTTGTTTTATTTTGCACGCAAAACTCAGGCGTGGCCCTTGGAAAACTTGTAAGAGCATTTTGAGAGGGGGAGCCCCTCGTGCAAGCAAACCGTAGTTTTTACTTTCCTATGTGATGTGGGTATGTCTCCTCGTGAGCTCATGGAGCTGCGGGTGAGTTTTCCGATGTGGATTACCTTAGTCAGTGCCAACTTAGGGCTGGGTCGTGCGGCTACGAGTTCCTGAGAATCCTGCGGAGCTTATCGCCCCGTTTGAGGGGGGCCCGGCAAGGGGTGAGCACCAGGTGTAGTGCTAGCGCATGCTCTGCGCGGTCCGGCTCGCGAGGAGCTTTGTGAGAGAGAGGCGACGAATGTGAGTCCCAAACCAAACAAGATCCAGAAGGCGAAAAATGGCTCGAACGAGAAAAGGCACCCCCGCGTGCAACGATAAAAATTCAGCTTCAACTTAAGTCCAGAATCAGAAAGCAAAGCCATAGAAAGAGAGATCCAAAGCAAAAGGTCGCGTCTGGCACCTAGTCTAGTCTTTGGGTCTTCAAGTCTTCTCACCAGCGCGGAGCTAAGTGTTGTCCACTAGGCGTGGGAGGGAGCCCCACGGTCTGAGGCCGACGCTCCTGAGACTCCGGGGCGTGTACACCCCCAACTCATTATTACGTGAGAGTGTCATGGGCGGCGAGCTTCACAGGCACCGTGCCTTCTTCACAGGTATCGGCCTTGCTTCATATCGCCAGATGAGGGGCCCGCCTTGCGCCACTCTTGAACTCCTTTGAGCTAGCCAAAGACCAGGACGACACAAAGGAGGGAAAGAGGACGCCAGCGGTTCCCTCGGCGACCACGGGTCCTCTGCCAGAGGAAGGGTCGTTGAAGCCACCCCGGCAGAGGGCCTACCTCCGGGTGTCCCCTGGTTTCGCGTGCCTTGGGGAGGGGCCTTACTCCTGGCTCCCTCTCGGCGGCCCCCAGCGTGTCTCCTTTGTTGAGACGGGTGCCGCCGCGCTGGGGTCGTTGATCGGTGCTGCAACCTGATTCATCTGTAGCCCATGGTTAGCATAAGCCTGTTCCTGAGAGGTTAGCGGTACCCTATAGTTGCCGTCACCGGCATGATCGTTGTGGTTCTCCGCTGGCTCTTGGAAGGCTTCGACTCCTAGCGCCCCTTCTCCCCAATCTTCTCCAACGAATGAGTCGATGTCGTCCTGTGGTGCGTACCCTTGGTCCATCATGCGGGGCACGTAGGCTTCCGGGGCCGTCACCCCAAACACCTCGCCGTGGTGCCCCACACTCCATGTTGCTCCGCCCATGATGGCGTCCTGGGGATGATAATATGGCATCCGGCCGGGACCATGGGGGTGACGCTTGCGCTCGTGCTTGTCGAGGACCGCATGGGGGGGTTGGAGCCCCCTACGCCGCCAGCCGTGCTGATGTTGGCGAAGCACCCGGGCGTAGTCGACGGCGCACAGATGTGGTGAGGCTCGCTGCGCGACCTTGCATTAGCCTAGGAGGGAGTCGATAGCTGAAGGGTGGCGCTCCCGACGCCGCTATGTCCAGCAGCTCAGCAACACGCTCAAGCAGCGTGTCCCGGCCGCTCTCCATCTGCTTGCATCGCAGCAGCTCCCTTGCCACTATGAGTGCCGCCCGCATGTTCGCTTGCACCCGTCGTGAGTGCGGCGTCGTTGCTGCGGCATGACTCGCTGCTCTCACCACGGCTCGTGCTTGCCGCGGGGTGACAGTGGATGATGCCTGGCCGCGCTGTCCACGCTCGGCGGAGCTTGGTGGCGCCCACGCCGCCTGGGGTGCGGGGTCGAGATCTTCATGGGCAGGCGGCGCCGTCCGGGCCGGCCAGGTTGCCCAGCGGTCAGATCCGGCCCTTGGGTCATTGTCGGTGTCAAAATCGGCGGATCTCGGGTAGGGGGTCCCGAACTGTGCGTCTAAGGCGGACGGTAACAGGAGGCAGGGGACACAATGTTTTACCCAGGTTTGGGCCCTCTTGATGGAGGTAAAACCCTACGTCCTGCTTGATTAATATTGATGATATGGGTAGTACAAGAGTAGATCTACCACGAGATCGGAGAGGCTAAACCCTAGAAGCTAGCCTATGGTATGATTGTATGTTGTAGTTGTTGTTGTTGTCCTACGGACTAAAACCCTCCGGTTTATATAGACAACGGAGAGGGTTAGGGTTACACAAGGTTGGTTACAAAGGAGGAGATATCCATATCCGTATTTCCTAGCTTGCCTTCCACGCGAAGTAGAGTCCCATTCGGACACGAGACGAAGTCTTCAATCTTGTATCTTCATAGTCCAACACTCCAGCCAAAGGATATAATCCGGCTGTCCAGAGACCCCCTAATCCAGGACTCCCTGAGTAGCCCCTGAACCAGGTTCAATGACGATGAGTCTGGCGTGCAATATTGTCTTCGGCATTGCAAGGCGGGTTCCTTCTCCGAATACATTACAGAAGAATTTGAATACAAGGATAGTGTCCGACCCTGCAAAATATGTTCCACATACCACCGTAGAGAGAATAATATTTTCGCAAATCTAATTTGCTGACTTGTTTTGGCAACACGACATTATGCCATGGCCCGATGATTATTCGAACAGTTTCTTTTAACTAGCCCCGCACATAACGCGAGGCAGTTTTTTGACACGTCTTGTCAAAGCAGAGATCGTTTCCCCTTATCACGGGATTCTCATCAATACAGGCATGGGTAACCCAACCGCACCATCGATTACGGCGCTTGGGGATAAGCGAGTTTTACCAGGCTAGTGGGGACGTTTAGTTTCGTCCGCCCATATAAAGGGATAAGAATTCACCTTTTCATCCACGCCTTATTCCTCCTTTGCTCATCCGTTTTCGCACACTCGAGCTCTAGCGCCCAAGTCCGCACTCCCACCTCAACCTTCTCCAACCATGTCCGGAGCGGGAGGCAGGTGGATGGTCTCCTCCGTCACGGAGGGAGACATCAAGAAGCTGCGCGGAGCCGGATACTTAGCCGCGAATATCACGCATTGGCTGCCCGCTGCGGGGCAGATCGTCCCTACCCCGGAACCTCACGAGATGGTAGTTTTCCTCCACCACTTCCTCCGCGGACTGGGGTTTCCCCTCCATCCATTCATCCGTGGTCTCATGTTCTACTAC
The DNA here is from genome assembly GCF_002162155.2 of Triticum dicoccoides. NCBI lineage: Eukaryota > Viridiplantae > Streptophyta > Magnoliopsida > Poales > Poaceae > Triticum > Triticum dicoccoides. The sequence goes on from NC_041388.1 coordinate 599,298,982, forward strand.
GGGCTAGACTTTCATGATCTGGCCCTGAACTTCGTCCTCAACATTTCGGCGTTCATCGTTGTGTGTGAGGCTTTCCTCCGCATCCGGCCCCACTTCGGCCTGTGGTTAAAGACCTTCAATATCAAGTCAAAGGTGGTACGAGGCCAACAAGCAGAATTCGGTGGAGCCATGGTGGGCAAGATGCCCAACGTTATATGGCTTGAAGGCTCCTTCGTGGAGACAACAAAGGGATGGCAATCGGCGTGGTTCTACATCACCGAGCTGAGCGACGCCAAATGGGCGGCAGCCCCCGAGTTTCGATCCGGATTCCCTACACGGCTCACTTCTTGGAAAGAGAAGGGCTTGTCGTGGGGTTCATCGGTGGAGCTGGATGGACTCCAGAAATGTATCCGGAGTATGGCAAGCAAGAAGCTCAAGCTTGTCAACATAGTCCAGGTTATGCTCATCTGCCGGATCCTCCCATGTCAACAACGGGATTTTAACTTGTGGGAGTTCGACCCGGCCCAGCACCAGACTCTGAGCGAGCTCTTTGATATGACGCACAAGGACGTCTGGAAGGTGCTGTTTAAGGGCACCGAGGTCCCTCCTTCTCTCGCCGAGGACCGCGGACTAAGCGCCTAGCGCGTTCGGTGAGTTCAATACGTCCCGTAGGACATTTATTTCCCCTAGCTTAATCATGTGCAAGGTCTAATTTCCATGCCTTTGACAGGACTGGGTGGAGACGTCGGGGCAGATCAACTGTCTGGCCCCTTTGCCCGAAGACACCGGGGGCGCTCTCCTGACGGAGATGATGACTCCGGCTCCTTACAAGGTGCCGGAGAAGACCAAGAAGGCTAAGGGAACCCGAAAGAGTTCTTGGCACCAGGTTTTATCGGACTCATCGTCCGATAACTCTGCGGCACACTCCTCCCCCGAAGACGAGGAGGAAGAAGAAGATGCTCCCCCTCTAGGCGGGGGAGACAAGAAAAGGAAGGCCGTCCCAACTGGGGGGCGAAGGGTCCAAGAAGGGAAGGACTCTCCTTATGGACAGCTCCACCGTCGCCGATGAAAACGAAGACGAGTGGTTGCCCAGGGCCAAGCCCCTGGGGGGATCGTAAGTATCCGGATACTAGAGTAACTCATAGCATTCCTTTGTCGCACTGCTTTCCCTAACGCCGAACATGATTATGCAGGCCGCCACGAGCCAGTATCGATGTATCATCGGACGGCTCCCTGGGCTCGTCAGACATGGATAGCGATCCAGTTCCAACCGCCACCTCCCCTCATCCTGCGAACGACGCCGAGGTGCTGTCTCACGAGGCACCGGGTCGAGGGGAGACAGTCCCGGAGGCGCCTCAAGGCGGCCTCCCGGACTCCGGGAGCCGAGGGGACAAGGCCCCTGAGAGCTTCGAGTTCGGCCCTCAACCGAACACCGCGCCGGAACCTCCAGTGGTTCTGGGCTCGGGCAGGCGGCCTCCTTCCAAGAGGGGCAAGACGCCTGTGCCGGTGACCTCTGTCCATCCAGAGGCGCCGGACAATCTTCTGGAAGCGCTTCGCAGCGCTTCCATCGACGAGGAGCACCATACTAATATGAGTGCAGTGGTCCAGAAGGTTCAGTCCACCAAGAGCGGATTGACTGAAGCATGTGCCAGCCTTCTAACAGGCTTTGAGGTAAGTGTTTTAGAATATAGGAAAAATATTACCGCATAGACAGTAGCCCCTGATGCTTTGTTCAGTGTTCACAAAGAAAAGCCGAAAAATGCGTATGCAGGCCTCGCTGCTGGCGTCCGCCGCACTGACTGCGGAGGTTGCCATACTGAAGCAGGACCTTGAGGGTTCCAAGAAAGAGCTCGGCCTTGCCAAGAGGCAGCTCGAGGAGAACAAGGGTAAGTAATACCCTGTCTATAGATATGTATATATAAAAAAAGACGCGATTGCAAAATGACAGGATCATCGTATATCTGCCACGGGCCACGACCGAGGTGGCGACCCTGAAGCAAGCGCTAACCAAGGCCGAAGATAAAGCGGCCAAGGAGCATACCGAGCAAGAAAAGCAAGAGGCTCGGGTGGGCGAGGTGCAGCAAGAGCTCCAGGCTCTCGTGACGAAGCACGAGGCGTTGGAGCTTGACTCGAAGACGTGAGAGTCTGAGCTTGCCGCGGCCCTCGAGAGCGCGAAAAGTGCCAAGGCCGAAGCCCAAAAGGCCCTCTAGGAGATCGACGCAATGAAGAAGATAGCGGCGGGTAAGGTATTCTATATGCAAAGCAAGCATGTGAAAGTAAATTACCGATTACTTACCCGAATTCGGAGCTCTCCAGGGAGCATTCGCAAATTTTCCTCGCAGCGCGTCGGATGCCGCACAGTTTTACCAGGCCGAGGAGGGAAGCTCAATGGAGAAGTTGTTCTGGTCTCAGTATACTGGGACCGAACACCCGATGCCTCTGAGCGACCAGCTAAAGCAGCTGGTCGAGCTGCACAAGGCGGCCGAACAGGCCATGAAGGGCCTTATAGTCCGGCTGTGGCCTGGCGACGCCCTTCCGAACAGCTACTTCGGCCTGGTGAGGCAGCTTGTGGATGCCTGCCCACGGCTGGAGGTCGTTAAGCGGTCCGTCTGCATCGAAGGTGCATGCCGTGCTTTCGCCCATGTGAAGGTGCAGTGGGCCAAGCTAGACGTCGTGAAGTTGATCAAGGAAGGGCCACCGCAGGGCGAAGAGCATCGCACCCCCGAAGTTTATTATGAGGGTGTCCTGAAGGGTGCCCGTCTTGTAGCGGATGAATGTTCCAAGAATGTAATATTTGAGTAAACTTGCTCGTGTGATCCTGTATGATGAAAACTTGTTTCATATGCGCTATGCAACTCTTGTGTGAATTTAAAATATTACCTTCTGTTTGGCCATTTATCCAATCTGAGAGATGGCTAGTCCTCGGCTTCTGCCCCCATGCCACGAGTGCTGGGGTGTTCGGGATAAACCTGAGCACTCTTGTTACCATATTTGGGTCCTTCGAGGGAGGTGCTCAGCACAACGAACAAGGCAACGGGACTAATAATGCTTTATCACTCTCACTTAGCCATAGAATTCTATAATTTTAAATTTTGGCGAAGCCCCTGGTATTCGGAAGGCCGAATTCGGGGCGCGATACACGCCTTTAAGCCGGACAGGGCTGGCCCCTCGCCCTAAGCGGCATAAGTCTTTAGGGACTCAAAAACCTCGCCGAACAGCGACCAGTCTCTCGCCTTATCATGACAGTCAGTTTTAGCTTTCTCTACTGAGGTGCTAAGCCCGGCAGAACCGGGGCACAATCGCAATAGTTCTCCTAGCGCTACCTTAGACGATAGAGCGGAACGTAAGGTACCAAAACATAGGAGCCGGGCAAACCCAACATTTGACCAAAGACATGATTCAGAGTTGATGCATATAATGCTATAAGTTCGGGGTGCCGCACTTGTGAAAGTGTTCGGACTTTTCACACCATATTGTGGGGTACGTAAGCCCCTGGTGTATTGGCCGTACCAAAGTGTACGGTTGCAAGGCATCATTAATGAACACACACACACACACACACACACACACACACACACACACACACACACACACACATATATATATAACAAGAATGCAATAATAGTCGTGATGTTATGCATTGTTTATTCAAAAAGGTGCGTTAAAGCAAAATGATACAGATACTGCGATAAGCAAAGAGTGGGACTATGTCCCTTCCAAGGGCAAGCTGAGGAATAGTATTAAATCAAATATTTCGCTCGTTATTGTAATTCACCTGGGAATTCCGTGGTGTGACATAGCTTTCTGCCTCCTTGGTTGCTGCATCATGTGTTTGGCAATAGTGCTGCCGGACAGGGTTTCCAGAGATTAAGGCCCTGAAAAAGAGGAAAATAACCAAACGGGAAGCCCCTAGTGTGGTTTAAGCCGCGTCTTGGCACGTGCCGCAGTGTGCCCCCCTCCCCACCTGTGCCCATGGTAATTTTAATGCGTGATTATGTACGCGTGGCACGAGCTTCGCCGTTTGGCTGGGACTGGGGTGGGGGCCGCATTGCTACGCGAGCTCAGATCGTGCCAGGCGGTCTATTTGCCGATTGCTCCGAGTGCGCTTGAAGGTGTCCGGGTCTTGAAATGCCGAACTGGTAGATTGCCTTGAGAGGCTGTTTTGCGCTTCTGCTGCGAGGGCCGCAGTGTGCTCCTCTGTTCGGAGAGAGCGCTCTGTGTTTCCATTGACTGTAATAACCCCGTGAGGTTCTGGCATCTTGAGCTTGAGGTATGCATAATGCGGTACCGCATTGAATCTTGCAAATGCGGTTTGCCCGAGCAGGGCATGATAACCACTGCGGAACGGGACTATATCAAAGATTAACTCTTCGCTTCGGAAGTTATGCGGGGATCGGAAGACCACTTCGAGTGTAATTGAGCCTGTGCAATGGGCCTCTACGCCTGGAATGACGCCTTTGAAGGTCGTTTTTGTGGGTTTGATCCTTGAGGGGTCTATACCCATTTTGCGCACTGTGTCCTGATAAAGCAAGTTGAGGCTGCTGCCGCCATCCATAAGGACTCGAGTGAGGTGAAATCCGTCAATGATTGGGTCCAGAACCAGTGCGGCGAATTCGCCATGACGGATACTAGTGGGATGGTCCCTGCGATCGAAAGTGATCAGATAGGAGGACCATGGGTTGAACATTGAGGCGACTGGCTCCAACGCATATACGTCCCTGAGCGCACGCTTCCGCTCCCTCTTGGGGATGTGGGTTGCGTATATCATGTTCACCGTCCGCACTTGTGGAGGAAACCTCTTCTGTCCTCCGGTGTGTGGCTGTCGGGGTTCCTCCTCGTCATCGCTATGTAGCCCCTTGTCCTTGTTTTCGGCAATTAACTTGCCGGCCTGCTTGAACACCCAACAATCCATGTTGGTGTGATTGGCTGGCTTTTCTGGGGTGCCGTGTATTTGACACGAGCGATCGAGTATACGGTCCAAGCTGGACGGACCCGGCGTACTTTGTTTGAATGGCTTTTTCCGCTGAACGGGTTTAGAGCCTTTGAATCCGGCATTAACTGCCATATCCTCGGTATTATCGTTGTTAATGCGGCGCTTATGTTTGTTGCGACGTGACCTGCTATTGCCGTCCTTGGTATCCGAAGTACCATGGTTCTTTGATATGTTATTACTGCGAGCCAGCCAGCTGTCTTCTCCCGCACAAAAGCGGGTCATGAGTGTCGTGAGGGCTGCCATAGATTTCGGCTTTTCCTGACCAAGGTGCCGGGCTAGCCATTCGTCGCGGATGTTGTGTTTGAAAGCCGCTAGGGCCTCTGCATCCGGACAGTCGACAATTTTATTTTTCTTTGTTAGGAACCAAGTCCAGAATTGCCTGGCCGATTCTTCTGGCCGCTGAATTATGTGGCTCAAGTCATCGGCATCTAGTGGCCGCACATAAGTGCCCTGAAAGTTGTCGAGGAATGCGGCTTCCAGATCTTCCCAACAACTGATGGACTCTGCTGGCAAGCTGTTAAGCCAATGCCGCACTGGTCCCTTGAGCTTTAGTGGGAGGTATTTGATGGCGTGTAAGTCATCACCACGGGCCATGTGGATGTGGAGGAGGAAATCCTCAATCAATACTGCGGGATCTGTTGTGCCGTCGTATGATTCAATATTTACAGGTTTGAAACCTTCTGGGATTTGATGATCCATTACTTCGTCTATGAAGCATAAGGGGTGTGCGGCGCCTCTGTATTGGGCTATATCACGACGCAGCTCGAATGGGTCTTGCCCGCTGTGTTCGGCCCGGCCGGATTTGCTTTTACTGTATCCGGTGTGACGTTTACCATCTCGCAGAGTGGCGGGCCCTCGTGATCCGTAGATCGATCTTGCATGCTTTGCTTTGTCCTCCAATATGTCTTGCAGGTCTGGCGTATCTCCCCATGCCTTTTTATTTGAATGGTGTCGGGGTGCAGGCTGAGTTTTTGGCTGGAATGCCTCTCTATCGCGGCCACGAGGTGGCCGATCAGCCATATCATACACTTCTTCCTCCATTCGGGGTAGCAACCTGCACTTTGGGTAACTCTTGGAGGGGCGCTAGAGTTTATCTTCCTCGGCCGCGAGGACTTCAGTCCATCTGTTAGCTAGCAGATCCTGATCAGCTTGAAGCTGCTGCTGCTTTTTCTTAAGGCTATTTGTCGTGGCTATAAGCTGGCGTTTGAAGCGCTCTTGTTCGACAAGATCCTCTGGCACAGCGAATTCGTCATCGCCGAGGCTTGCCTCGTCTTCGGAGGGGGGCATGTAATTATCATCCTCCTCTTCTCCATCTGCCGCTCTCTCGGGAGGGCTGGCTCCTCCATCCTCCTGCTTTGAATCTTGCTGGAGGGGATTGTTGTTCTCTTCGACACTATCTAGAGTATTATTATCTCCTGTGCCGGTATCACCACTTTTGCTTTGGCGGGACTTAGAGCGGCGCCGCTGACGTCGACGCTTGGGTTGCTTCCTGGAGGGGTCATCCTCCGCTATCTCGTCGCCATTGCCTTCTTTGGGTGTATCCACCATGTATATATCGTATGATGAGGTGGCTGACCAGTGCCCTGTGGGCGGTGGTTCCTCTTCGTCTCCTGCATCGTCGTCCATACCGTCGATGTCTTCGGAGTCGAAGTCGAGCATGTCGGTTAAGTCATCGACCGTGGCTACTAAGTGGGTGGTGGGTGGGCCGCGAATTTCTTCGTCGTCCGCATCCCAGTCCTACCGGACATAGTTCGGCCAGGATCCTCCTAACAAGGAGAGAGACCTTAATGAGTTCAGTATGTCGCCAAAGCGCGAGTGCTAAAAAATATCCGCAGAGGTAAACTCCATGATCGGCGCCCAATCGGATTCGATAGGAACGGGCGCGGGCGGTTCGGAGTCCGTGGCTAGAGAAGGATCCGGTAGTTTAACAACACGACTCTCGTGCAAGGTAAGATCGATGTTCCGCTCGATCATCGCTAAGGGTAAGGCTTCCGCGGCGGGGTCCATCCACCCATCCGCGGAAGGCGCAACTGGCTCCGAATTGAGGGTTCGAGCGGCTGCCTGTGCGATCTCTTGAACACTATCCGATGGTAGAGCTAAATCGTACTCATCATGACCGCGTGACGCACAAGGCAGAGGCTCAAATCCGTCGAAGATCAAGTCTCCACGGATATCGGCCGTGTAGTTTACGCTTTCAGACCTGACCTGGTGGCCAGGGGCGTAACTTTCAATCTGCTTCAGATGGCCACGCGAATTGGCCCGCAGTGCAAAGCTGCCGAACACGAAGATTTGTCTGGGGAGAAAAGTGTCACCCTGGACTGCATCGCTATCGATGATAGTAGGAGCCATCAAGCCTAACGGCGACGACACAGAGGAACTCTCAATGAAAGCACCAATGTCGGTGTCAAAACCAGCGGATCTCGGGTAGGGGGTCCCAAACTGTGCGTCTAAGGCGGATGGTAATAGGAGGCAGGGGACACAATGTTTTACCCAGGTTCGGGCCCTCTTGATGGAGGTAAAACCCTACGTCCTGCTTGATTAATATTGATGATATGGGTAGTACAAGAGTAGATCTACCACGAGATCGGAGATGCTAAACGCTAGAAGCTAGCCTATGGTATGATTGTATGTTGTAGTTGTTGTTGTCCTACGGACTAAAACCCTTCGGTTTATATAGACACCGGAGAGGGTTAGGGTTACACAAGGTCGGTTACAAAGGAGGAGATATCCATATCTGTATTGCCTAGCTTGCCTTCCACACCAAGTAGAGTCCCATCCGGACACGAGACGAAGTCTTCAATATTGTATCTTCATAGTCCAACAGTCCGGCCAAAGGATATAATCCGGCTGTCCGAAGACCCCCTAATCCAGGACTCCCTCAGTCGCCAGACATCGTAGCCGATGAACATGGAGAGATGATTGGCAGAGAAGAGGCTCCGGCGCCCCCCTACCTGGCGCGCAAAATGTTGGATGTGGGGCTCCGGCAAACCCTTAAGGTTTGAACACTTGGGTGCGCGCGAAGTCTTCCCCTCCTACCGATCTACGCTCTAGCTCGCTAAGATCTTGCGGACGAACTCGACAAACTCACAACACAAAAAGACACGGGGTTTATACTGGTTCGGGCCACCGTTGTGGTGTAATACCCTACTCCAGTGTGGTGGTGGTGGATTGCCTCTTGGGCTCATGATGAACAATACAAGGGGAGAACAGCCTCCTGAAGTTGAGGTGTTCCAGCGCGTGTGAGCTTGTGGTGTGTCACTCAATCTCTGATGATCTCCCGGGATCTCTCCCTCCCTACTATGGTGGCTAGTCCTATTTATAGAGGCCCTGGTCCTCTTCCCAAATATCGAGCGGGAAGGGAGCCAACAATGGCGGGCTAATTTGAAGGGGGACAGCTAGTACAAGCTATCCTGACAAAAGTAGTCTTCGCCTGCACAAAGCTTTGGTGGTGACGCTGCTTTGGGCTCCACGATAACCTTCGTCTTGTAGTCCGTGGTCTTGGTCTTGTTGCACCGGAATGGCAACCTTTGCCTGATGCATCGGTACTCCGCGACTGCGCTTGCCCCCTTTGCACCAAAGAGGAAACAAGGACGCTGCGCGCGCTGGCGCCCGCCTGGCGCCTGCCTGGTGTCGATCGTCATGGCTCACGTCACGAGAGCCTCGTGAGGTTCACCTTGCCTTGATATCTCCGCTCCTCATGAGCCTGCCTAGCTAGGCCACTCCCGAGAAGGTCTTGGGTCATCCGGTGCTACACTTGGGTGAACAATAACTACTTTGATATTTTGAAGTGAGAGATCACCCTAATAAAAAGCGACTACCGTGCAATCACGAAGGGTGCATCAAATAGGGATAAACATCTCAGGCAATTCATAATAGCATGATATGGTATAGCCCCTTCTGACGGAGAAGTCTTTCATTTCTTCGTATTCGGCATTCGCGTCGGTGTTCACCTTCGCAAAGATTGCCACCACCTTGTCGATGCAACAGATAATATTGCTATCTCTATAGCAAATAAAATAAGTGCATTACTTAAGGTTGACACGCAGGTCATTAAAGTGACAATCATATGGCTCCAGCCATCATGCCGAATCATGACACGCATGTCATGTTAATCAAATTACATCATATAGTCATCTCATACATAATCGAATTAGTGTGAGCACTACTATACCATATCACATGCATATCCTGCAAAACCAAGTTAGACGCCTCTAATCGGTTTACGCAAAATTTTATTTTATGTGGCTTCTAAGATTTTGACTTAAACCGCAGCTACCAACGTTCAGCATCAAGTATGATAGTTCATGTTGCTAGATTAACTTTGTGGGGTGTATGAAGCACGAGATAATAAAATCTCGAACCCCATACTAAACTTCGTCATACGCATGACCCCCATGCAGATCATATCTGCATTGCACTGTCGTCTGCGAAACATCCATCTTTCTTTAACTATGGTGGAACCCAAAGAACAGTTAGCACTTCGTTGATCTGTCAATCAGCATACTCAGGAGCAGCATGAAAGGATCACGAATTGCCAGAACTTTGTGAGATTCCACCATGCCGTCAAGATCAGGATTTATGCAAATTCAAGGGAAGTAACAAGAACATCGGGTAACAAATTTCATCTGCTACCCGCACAAATAATTTTCCGTAATAGAACTCATCTACTACAAATTAAAATGTGCAACACCCATACATCTCTATGTATTCTAGATCAAAACCTGCATCTACGCATAGCACGGCTCGTGATGCCACAGTAGGGTATCGCAACAGAAAACAAAAATTTCTGACCTATGCACCAGCCCAGGACCACTCTGGAGACTGCATACATGGTTTGATCTTTTTCGTTACCGACTCGTAGCGCAGCGGGAAGTAGAGTCGATGACGATCGGCGGTGCAGATCCCCGCAGCTAGGATTAACAACCTCCCAACCGCGAGGATGTATACCCTCATCTGCCCCTCGGACAGTCCTCCGGGAGGCGGTCGGACAGTCCCCTGAACGGTGTCACGGACAGCCCTTCGGGAGGACCTTCGAAACTCGGATGGTCACTCGGACAGCCCTTTGGGAGGCACTCTCGAACTAAGACTGAAACTATGATCTCTCTATAGTGTTGCACACATACGGTGTCATCTATCCGGCAGGGCTTCGCCGTCCAGAACTAGTTCCCACCGGAACCCAAACAGCCTTTCGGCTCTACGAAACTATTTCGCGAGGAGGGAGAGAGAAGCCAAATCATTGCAAAGGCACTTGTATGTGAGAAAGAGTGTGTCTTTAGGCAGCCCCCTCCACCCCTATTTATAGGCCAAGCCCAAGGGTGGCTTCTCCAAGAAGCCAAGGGGATAATACCAGAAGGCCCTCAAGGTGGCTTCTCCAAGAAGCCAAGCAAAAAGCACTTTCACTATTCATGATGACATTTTTCAGCGTCCGTTCGAACTGAAAATATTTATGTGGGCTCAGAATATTTCCAGTACCCACTAAAATAATTTTCAACACGTTCCGAAACAATTTCGGTTTAGTGATTTTTATCTGCGAAAAGCAAACAAGAATGCGTTTTCACTATTCATGAAGACAATTTTTCGCATCCATTAAATCCGAAAATATTTCTGTGGGTCTTAGAATAATTCCAGTACCCACTAAAATGATTTTGTATTCGTTCTGAAACAATTTCAGATTAGTGAATTTCATCTGTGAAAAACAACCAAAGCGGTACCGACAGCCCCGAAACATTTTTGATTTTTATCCCGAAAAATTCCCAGAAGTTTCCAGAATAATTCTGGCACCCTCCAAGAATTATCAGGCATGTCCCGAAACCAATTTGACTTAATGGTATGTCCTGAAACAACTTTTTGGTTTTTACGAAACTATTTCGCTATTCTCTCTCCGGAACTCTTCCATTGTCTCCGAAACTTTTTCGGTAAATTTCTCTCAGACTCCCTGTCTAGTATTCAGCAGATAGATGACCCTTAAGCGTGTGACCCTATAGGTTCGGTGAAGCATAGACATGACCGGAACACTTTCCAATCAATGATCAACATTGGAGCCGTGGACACCCATATTGACCCCTATACCCACACGAATGAATATTCGAGTGAACCTCTAGTTGCCGTGTGCTATTCCTGTTGCTTCGCGATATGTTACAAATATCGGAGGTGAGATTTACTTGCATCCCTATGGATCAACAACTTGTCCACTATGCTAGTTACCTCGTTGCCGGTTTTGTTCTCTTTTCTCGTTCCTGTGTTCCGGCATCCCCGTGATCAAATCACAAAGTGTCTGGCCAAACGATGATGGATACCGTAACACCGAGAGGGCCCAGAGATATCTCTCCATCGTCGGAGGAGCAAATCCCAATCTTGAGCTATCAAGTTACTTGACACACTTTTCCATGAACCCGTAAGCCGCCGTAATAGCCACCCATTTACGGATGACGTTTAACAAACCCCAAAGTTCATGAAGCAAGTATGAAGAAACTCGATACTCTCATGGTCTAAGGAATTATGCAAACATTAACTATCTCTTTGTTATTATCTATTAACTTGTGACGAACGTATCTCATAACAAAACATCAATTTGGGTCGATTCAACACCAATGTTCTTCTAACATTGTGCCCTCAAAGTTGCTAGCATAGACATGCCCATGATTAGGAAAATAGAACCATCAGGCAACACTTGAGCTAGTCTTAAAGGCTAGACAAGGAATACATCTTACCGTTTATTATTCAACACGTGCATATGAGTCTTCCTTCGAGCCTCGTGGTTATTGCAGACTCGAGAACCATAGCAGTTGTAGCATGGAATATAAACATAATTATGAACTTGGAGATAAATAATATCATTTATTATTGCCTCTAGGGCATATCTCCTACACACCGCACATGGCTAAAAGCAATCAACTTGTGTGTTCTAGGGTGCCCCCTGCCCCCGTATAGAAAGGAGCAAGGGGGGAGGCCGGCCGACCCTAGTGGCGTGCCAAGGGAGGAGGAATCTTCCTCCTAGTAGGAGTAGGATTTCTCCTTTCCTAGTCCTACTAGGAGGAGAAGGGGAAAGAAGGAAAGGAGAGGAAGAGGAGAAGGAAAGGGGGCCCCTCCCTAGTCCAATTCAGACTCCCTATAGGGAGGGGTGAGGCTGCCCCTTATGGGTTGCCTCCCCAATTCCCTATGGCCCATGTAGGCCCAATCTTTCCCAGCGGTCGGATCTGGCCCTTGGGTCACCAGACATCGTAGCCGGTGAACATGGAGAGCTGATTGGCAGAGAAGAGGCTCCGGCGCCCCCCTACCTGGCGCGCCAAATGTCGGATGTGGGGCTCCGGCAAACCCTTAAGGTTTGAACACTTGGGTGCGCGTGAAGTCTTCCCCTCCTACCGATCTACGCTCTAGCTCGCTAAGATCTTGCGGACGAACTCGACGAACTCACAACACAGAAAGGCATGGGGTTTATACTGGTTCGGGCCACCGTTGTGTTGTAATACCCTACTCTAGTGTGGTGGTGGTGGATTGCCTCTTGGGTTCATGATGAACAATACAAGGGGAGAACAACCTCCTGAGGTTGAGGTGTTCCAGCGCGTGTGAGCTTGTGGTGTGTCACTCGATCTCTGATGATCTCCCGGGATCTCTCCCTCCCTACTATGGTGGCTAGTCCTATTTATAGAGGCCCTGGTCGTCTTCCCAAATATCGAGCGGGAAGGGAGCCAACAATGGCAGGCTAATTTGAAGGGGGACAGCTAGTACAAGCTATCCTGACAAAAGTAGTCTTCGCCTGCACAAAGCTTTGGTGGTGACGCTGCTTTGGGCTCCACGATAACCTTTGTCTTGTAGTCCGTGGTCTTGGTCTTGTTGCACCGGAATGGCAACCTTTGCCTGATGCATCGGTACTCCGCGGCTGCGCTTGCCCCCTTTGCACCAAAGAGGAAACAAGGACGCTGCGCGCGCTGGCGCCTGCCTGGTGTCGATCGTCATGGCTCACATCACGAGAGCCTCGTGAGGTTCGCCTTGCCTTGATATCTCCTCTCCTCGTGAGCCTGCCTAGCTAGGCCACTCCCGAGAAGGTCTTGCGTCATCCGGTGCTACACTTGGGTGAACACTAACTACTTTGATATTTTGAAGTGAGAGATCACCCTAATAAAAAGCGACTACCATGCAATCATGAAGGGTGCATCAAAGAGGGATAAACATCTCAGGCAATTCATAATAGCATGATATGGTATAGCCCCTTCAGACAGAGAAGTCTTTCATTTCTTCGTCTTCGGCATTCGCATCGGTGTTCACCTTCACAAAGATTGCCACCACCTTGTCGATGCAACAGATAATATTGCTATCTCTATAGCTAATAAAATAAGTGCATTACTTAAGGTTGACACGCAGGTCATTAAAGTGACAATCATATGGCTCTAGCCATCATGCCGAATCATGACACGCTTGTCATGTTAATCAAATTACATCATATAGTCATCTCATACATAATCAAATTAGTATGAGCACTGCTATACCATATCATATGCACATCCTGCAAAACCAAGTTAGACGCCTCTAATCGGTTTACGCAAAATTTTATTTTACGTGGCTTCTAAGATTTTGACTTATACCGCAGCTACCAACGTTCTGCATCAAGTATGATAGTTCATGTTGCTAGATTAACTTTGCGGGATGTATGAAGCAAGGGATAATAAAATCTCGAACCCCATACTAAACTTCGTCATACACATGACCCCCGTGCAGATCATATCTACATGACACCGAGAGGGCCCAGAGATATCTCTCCATTGTCGGAGGAGCAAATCCCAATCTTGAGCTATCAAGTTACTTGACACACTTTTTCATGAACCCGTAAGCCGCCGTATTAGCCACCCATTTACGGATGACGTTTAAGAAACCCCAAAGTTCATGAAGCAAGTATGAAGAAACTCGATACTCTCATGGTCTAAGGAATTATGCAAACATTAACTATCTCTTTGTTATTATCTATTAACTTGTGACGAACGTATCTCATAACAAAACATCAATTTGGGTCGATTCAACACCAATGTTCTTCTAACATTGTGCCCTCAAAGTTGCTAGCATAGACATGCCCATGATTAGGAAAATAGAACCATCAGGCAACACTTGAGCTAGTCTTAAAGGCTAGACAAGGAATACATCTTACCGTTTATTATTCAACACGTGCATATGAGTCTTCCTTCGAGCCTCGTGGTTATTGCAGACTCAAGAACCATAGCAGTTGTAGCATGGAACATAAGCATAATTATGAACTTGGAGATAAATAATATCATTTATTATTGCCTCTAGGGCATATCTCCTACACACCGCACACGGCTAAAAGCAATCAACTTGTGTGTTCTAGGGTGCCCCCTGCCCCCATATAGAAAGGAGCAAGGGGGGAGGCCGGCCGGCCCTAGTGGCGTGCCAAGGGAGGAGGAATCTTCCTCCTAGTAGGAGTAGGATTTCTCCTTTCCTAGTCCTACTAGGAGGAGAAGGGGAAAGAAGGAAAGGAGAGGAAGAGGAGAAGGAAAGGGGGGCCCTCCCTAGTCCAATTCAGACTCCCAATAGGGAGGGGCGCGGCTTCCCCTTGTGGGTTGCCTCCCCTCTTCCCTATGGCCCATGTAGGCCCAATCTTTCCCCGGGGGGTTCCGGTAACCCTCCGGCACTTCGGTTTTCTCCGAAATCACCCGGAATGCTTGCGGTGTCCGAATATAGTCGTCCAATATATCAATCTTTATTCTCGGCCGTTTCGAGACTCCTCTTCATGTTCGTGATCATATCCGGGACGCCGAACTACCTTCGATACATCAAAACACATAAACTCATAATACCGATCATCACCGAACATTAATCGTGCGGACCCTACGGGTTCGAGAACTATGTAGACATGACCGAGATACATCTCCGGTCAATAACCAATAGTGGAACCTGGATGTTCATATTGGCTCCCACATATTCTACGAAGATCTTTATCGGTCAAACCGCATAACAACATACGTTGTTCCCTTTGTCATCTGTATGTTACTTGCCCAAGATTCGATCATCGGTATCTCAATACCTAGTTCAATCTCGTTACCGGCAAGTCTCTTTACTCGTTCCGTAATGCATCATCCCGTAACTAACTCATTAGTCACATTGCTTGCAAGGCTTATAGTGATGTGCATTACCGAGAGGGCCCAAAGATACCTCTCCAAAACTCGGAGTGACAAATCCTAATCTTGATCTATGCCAACTCAACAAACACCATCGGAGACACCTGTAGAGCATCTTTATAGTCACACAGTTACGTTGCGACGTTTGATAGCACACTAAGTGTTCCTCCAGTATTCGAGAGTTGCATGATCTCATAGTCATAGGAACATGTATAAGTCATGGAGAAAGCAATAGCAGTAAACTAAACGATCATCGTGCTAAGCTAACGGATGGGTCAAGTCAATCACATCATTCTCTAATGATGTGATCCCGTTAATCAAATGACAACTCATGTCTATGGTTAGAAAACATAACCATCATTGATTCAACGAGCTAGTCAAGTAGAGGCATACTAGTGACACTCTGTTTGTCTATGTATTCACACATGTACTAAGTTTCCGGTTAATACAATTCTAGTATGAATAATAAACATTTATCATTATATAAGGAAACATAAATAACAACTTTATTATTGTCTCTAGGGCATATTTCCTTCGATTCACTCTTATGAAGCAACAAGAAAAAGAGATCACTCGAGGATCCAATATCTTATTCCACGAGGGAAATATCCTCAAAATCCTTGATTTAGTTTCGAGTAAGATGGACTATGGATCTAAATAAAAAAATTCTGGTGTTTGTTGTGCTGACATGATTAAAAATGAATATATCAAAAAAAATCACGCAAAAAAGCAAATATAGTCTGCTGGCTACGCACGCGAGCAACGAAGCGAAGAAAAATGGTTGCATCTACGCATCGTGCACAGAATGGATGCATCTACCCGGACATAGTTTGCTGGCTATGCACATGAGCAACAGAGCTTCCGCCCCCGCCCTTGCCTCCCAACCCTACACGCCACATCTTTCCGCCGCCACCACACTCCCCCTCCTCTTCTCCGTCCAGTAGTCTCATCGGCGGCAAGAGGAGTGTGTGTGTGTGTATGTGTGTGGA
>NC_041388.1:599315415-599321702 GCF_002162155.2 Triticum dicoccoides
TTTAAGATTTTTTGCTTCTCTCGCGTCATTGATGAGTTGATGGCGACAATAGCATGTTAGAATAATGTCTCTTCTGTCTCTTCCTACCTTGACGATGTATGATCCGGCATCAGTGATGGGCATATGAGAGTTGGTCCCTAGATTTGTCGGTTCCCTTCAGATCTTGCTAGCTCGTGTGTCTTTTCAAGAAGAGCTTTTGGCTGACTATTAGTGTGGCGACTTCGACATCTTTTTCTATGTTGTTTTGTCGCTTAGTCCAGTTTCTCCAATCCTCTGAACTAATGGTGATTTGTATGCATATTCCACGTAGGGTGCTGCTTCATCGATTTATAGATCTCGTCTCAAGGACGAGCAACTATTGCGGTCTTCAAAGCTTAGTATGACAAGGGCGTTTGCAGGTGTCGCTTTTTCTTGCTGTTGGCTCGGTGCAATTTCAATCTTCAACGAGAGGTGTACAATCGAGAAAACTAGTATGCTTTTTAATGTAATTTTATTTTTTACTGACTGTTCTACGTCTGTATTCGTCTTTATTTTTCTCGATATTAAGCAGATCGCATGTCAATATTAAAAAAAAGAACAAAAATGGCTGCATCTGCATCTGCATCTGCACATGGTGCACATGCTTACTTTCATCGACATGGCTCCCCTCGAGAGTTCCTTGCTTCCAAAGCAAAATGCATCGAAATACTAATCATGCGTACGGATGCGAATCTCCAGTTTTGAATTTTGCCTTTGCAACCGGAAGCAAGAGGGATCTCGATCCAGCGCCGCACGGACAACAAGGCAAACCACGACCTATTGCTGTACGAACCAATAATTCTTTCATCATTTCCACGATCCATGGATCGCCATGGACGTCAGGTATGGCCTATGCAGGTTAAGCCTTCTAGATGAAGATGAACCACGCAATATATAGGCCGCCGTGCAGGATGGTGCCACACAACACACATCCAAGCAACGCACATCACTTCCCCTTATAACAGAGTTAAACCATGGAGAAGGCATACATTGCCATCCTCTCCTTCGCCTTCCTCTTCCTGCTCCACTACATTCTAGGCAAGGTCAGCAATGGCAGGCGCAGCAAGGGCCCCGTCCATCTGCCGCCGAGCCCCCGGGCCATCCCATTCCTCGGCCACCTCCACCTCCTGGAGAAGCCGTTCCACGCCGCTCTGTGCGGCCTCGCCAAGCGCCTCGGCCCGGTCTTCTCGCTGCGCCTCGGCTCGCGCCGCGCCGTGGTCGTCTCCTCGGCGGAGTGCGCCAGGGAGTGCTTCACGGAGCACGACGTGATCTTCGCCAACCGGCCCCAGCTCCCCTCGCAGCTGCTCGTGTCCTTCGACGGCATCGCGCTCTCCACGTCCAGCTACGGCCCGCACTGGCGCAACCTCCGCCGCGTCGCCGCCGTGCAGCTGCTCTCTGCGCACCGCGTCGCCTGCATGTCGGGCGTGATCGAGGGCGAGGTGCGCGCCATGGCGCGCCGGCTTTTCCGGGCCTCCGTGGCGTCCCCCGGCGGCGCCGCGCGGGTCGAGCTGAAGCGGAGGCTCTTTGAGCTCTCCCTCAGCGTGCTCATGGAGACCATCGCCCAGACCAAGGGGACCCGGTCGGAGGCCGACGCCGACACGGACATGTCCGTGGAGGCCCAGGAGTTCAAGAAGGTGGTGGACGAGATCATCCCGCACATCGGCGCCGCCAACCTGTGGGACTACCTGCCAGTGCTGCGGTGGTTCGACGTGTTCGGAGTGAGGAACAAGATCCTTGCCGCGGTGAGCAGGAGGGACGCCTTCATGCTGCGTCTCATCGACGCCGAGCGCCGGAGGCTTGAAGACGGCGGCGCCGAAGGCGACAAGAAGAGCATGATCGCCGTGTTGCTCACTCTGCAGAAGACGGAGCCGGAGGTGTACACCGATACTATGATCACGGCTCTCTGTGCGGTAAGTCTTCCAATAACACTCGGTGAATTCTCTGCAGAATTACTCACGTCACGATCTCATCAATAACACTCGTTTTCTCACTGAACTCTGTGCAGAATTTGTTTGGGGCTGGGACGGAGACCACGTCGACGACGACGGAGTGGGCGATGTCGCTGCTGCTGAACCACCCGGCGGCGCTGAGGAAGGCGCAGGCCGAGATCGATGTGGCCGTGGGGACCTCCCGGCTGTTGACCGCCGACGACGTGCCGCGGCTCGCCTACCTGCAGTGCATCGTGAGCGAGACGCTGCGGCTGTACCCGGCGGCGCCGATGCTGCTGCCGCACCAGTCGTCCGCGGACTGCAAGGTGGGCGGCTACAACGTGCCGAGCGGCACGATGCTGATGGTGAACGCGTACGCCATCCACCGGGACCCGGCGGCGTGGGAGCGGCCGCTGGAGTTCGTCCCGGAGCGGTTCGAGGACGGGAAGGCGGAGGGGCGGTTCATGATCCCGTTCGGGATGGGCCGGCGGCGGTGCCCCGGGGAGACGCTGGCGCTGCGGACCATCGGCATGGTGCTGGCCACGCTGGTGCAGTGCTTCGACTGGGAGCGCGTCGACGGCGCGGAGGTGGACATGACGGAGGGCGGCGGGCTCACCATCCCCAAGGCCGTGCCTCTCGAGGCCGTGTGCAGGCCGCGCCCGGCCATGCGCGACGTGCTTCAGAGCCTCTGATGATCCAACTTCGTTCTTGGCATCATAAAATGCATGGACTGGTGGCATGCTGATGTAGTAGTAGTAAATAAACTTGTGACCTTGTGTGAGCAGAATCAAGCTAGCTATCATCATATGTAAATTACAGGTACGTGTCAGGGTTTATGTAAGACAGTTTGTCTAATTCACATCTACTAGATGTTTTCTAAAGATGTCACATCTAAGCTCCCATAAATAAAGCAGCAACAAAACAATAAAAAAAATGCTGGGACAAAAAAAATAGACTATAAACATAGTGGACATCAGGTTAGGTGTGACATAACTATGTCACATCTAGATGTGTCCTAAACAGACCCTTTGTAAGAACTAGCTAAGAGCAACTCTAGCAGACCCCGCATCCGACCGGCCCGCAAAACGTGTTTGCAGTTCACGGAAAAATGCCTTTGCGAGCCGGCGCGGACGGCCGCAGTTGCAGACCCCGCATAATGGACCCGTAAAAAGGGATATTCGCAGAATATGCTTTTTTACGGGCCGGCTTTGCGGGGTCTGATCTGGCGCAGCTCCTCCTGACCCGAAAACCCTAAATTTACACCTTAATTTGATCTAGCATAATGTATTTGTTTACTTTTTCAACAACATTGGATATATAAGACATCACCAAATCTTTGCTAGAATAGCAAGACCAAAAAAACAAGAACCACAAGTATGCATTTTAGAAGATTTCCAACTTCCATAACTCCTCCCACAAGTTGGACTAATATCTTCTCCATGCATTCATTGTTTATCTGCGGAATCTTGATCTTGCATTCTTCTTTCTTCATCTTTCGTTCGAAAGAAGTAGGCGTTGCTTCCCCTCTAGTTGCACATGCAGCCGCATCATTGCCTTCGATTCTACTAAGGAGTGCACCAACATCTATTAAGTTTCTTTCTATCAATAAATCAATGTATTGGTCTTCCAAAAATCAAAATGAGCATTCATCTTCCTACACAAAAGAATGAGCATGTTCAAAGAAATGAGCTATTGCAATTGAACCAAAGAAAGAGCTATCAAAATGAGCTATCGCAAGTGCACGTACCCCGTCGTTTTCGCACTTGAAGAACATCCATCTGGGGTGCTTCGGCGTGCCCGAGGTTAGCCGCAGCACTGTCCGCGTGCAGTCGCCGCACTGTATGAGCGACATCGGCGAGCCAAAGAGCCACTGCGCGAGTGCCGAGCCCGGTGGACGGCCGGACGAATCCATGCCCGCAAACCGTCGGCGACAGCGGGAGGACGAACCCGTACCTGCATGCGGCGATGCGCCCTTGCCGGGGCTATGGGAGATGCTCCCCGACCACTCCATCGCTTGGCGCAGCCACCGGCGACCGGAAAAGCCAAATCCGGCGGCTCGCGATGAAGTTCCGCAGATCCGCAAAATCCGGCGGCCCGCCGGCGCAAGGGGGGAGAGGGGAGGCCTCGTGCGTGTAGCGGCCTTTCGGCGAGCTCCTGCCGGCTGCTCTCGCCGGAATCTTGGGTGGCGGCCCGGCGGCGACGCGAGGGGAGGGGGTTGGTGGGGAAAGCGCGGGCTGAAATGTCCTCCCATCAACTGCTTACCGCTTATATGCAGGGCACCGCGACAGCGAGGTGAAAACCCGCGAATACACTGGATTTTGTCGTGCCCCTCAATTTTTTTTACGGACCGGGGTGAGATGCGGGGTTTGATCGGGCAGTTTTTTCCGCCTCGGCCTGTATTTTGACGATTATTTTGCGGGTCGGGACGAGATGCGGGGTCTGCTAGAGTTGCTCTAAGCTATTTAGGTAGCTAGCTCGTGGTAGTACCAAACCAGCAATTTGTAATTTAGCTTGTATCAAGAATGTTTTGCATGGAGTAACTATTTATATCTCTTTGTATAACTGCAAATCAAAAAAAAAGTAGGGAACGAACATTCAGGATTTGGGCTCACGCCGATCTGGACACGCGAGGGAAGGGCAGCTTCACTTAGAATCGAAGACTTCGAGTAAAAAAAACGATCATTTTTTTCTGTATTTGCAAACAGGCCGATGATGGAAGAACAGAAAACGGAAGAGGGAAATGTCCACCGTTGAATTTTCGGACGCGTTTGGTTATCCGCATCGTTTCTTTCCACTTTGCATACTTTTCTCAATTGGGTCTAACTAAGCATATGTAGGCTGAAAACCAACATCTACACTTAGTTTGGTTGCCTGTATCCCCTCTAGTCTGCATGTGCTCAAACTCAAGGCCTGTTGTTTGATTGCCGACTTGTTTGAGGGGAACCACAAGTCCGGTTGTTTGGTTACACCTAGGACTGTTGTGTGGTAACCTCCTCCATAATGCGGTGAGGTTACCAAAGCCACACATGAACTACTAAGAACTAAACTAGGAGCAACAGAACAATCTTAGGTACAAACACAAGTCTTAACCCCGCATCACAAGTTTTAAACGAACATAGTATGATAAGTCTTAAACGAAACCCAAGTCTTAAACCAAGGACCAACAAGGAACGAGCAACAAGAGCTCAGGCGGTCACGGCGAAGACGTTGTCGTGCTCCTTGCACTTGGTGACCACCTCCACGCCCTCGTTGTTGAAGACAGTCACCTTCATGGTGTCGGGGGTCGGCAGCTTGAACGTCAGCATGTACCCGATCATGATCTGGTGAACGGCGGCGAAGGTGGCCCAACCCTGATCAAGGGTGACCCTATCGTTGATCACCCTCACCGTCACCCTCCCTGCACAGTCGGTGTTCGTCCTGAGCTTGAACTCTATAGGGATGGCGGAGAAGTGCTTCGTGAAGTCCAGAGGCAATGGCAGATTCTCCATCTTTGAAGGAAGGATAACCTTGCATAAGTGGTTTGGTCCTGACTCCTGATGGTAGTGGCCATAGTTTCTCCACTTGGCGCTTGGGTGATCCTGCACCGGCACTTCCACCAATGGCGGCACGACCTCTTTTCCCTTCTTCAATGGTGGCACGACCTCCTTGCCCTTATCCATCTGCATTATGAATAGCACGTAGTTCAATGGTCAACACTCATTCATATTGGCCTAACGCTCCTATATTAACCCACCCTACTAACCCAGCAGCGCACTCAAACCCCCTATGTTTCACCACCTCTCCTCTTCCACCCAACTCTCTGTTTCACCACCTCTCCCTTGCCATGAACTCCAACCCCAACCCCAACCCTTTCCCCTGGGGCATTGGATGGAGGGCCTTCTTCCTTGGGTGCTCGCTCGGTGACTGCAAGAAGTTCGAGCACACCATGGAAGTGTGCTCGAACTTCAGCAACATCGATGGCATGCACAAGGAGGCCGATGATGTGATGAAGAAGGCTACGCCGGATGAGCTGAAGACACTGATTTCGGACCCAGCCAAGGGCGCAAGTGGACATCCTTCGTTGGGCCATGAATCAGGCAGACTCCGGCGACGCAGGACAGCGGGCAAGATGGGCCAAGTATAGGAAGCACAATGCGCCTCAAGACCAGCATGTCGCAACGTACTGGAGTAGTACGTTCGGGTCGCGGAAGGCTGACAATGACGAGGTGCAAATGGTGGTCAGGGCGCCCGCGTCAGGCGGCCGTGCAAGACCCATCGTTCTTGATGAAGATGATGAGGAAGAAAAGAAGATGGCTATGCCCCCCCCCCCCACACACACACACGCCGCTCGACGCGACTGCA
>NC_041388.1:599321980-599381177 GCF_002162155.2 Triticum dicoccoides
GATCCCCTCCCTAACTCTTCAATCGTGTGCTCTAATCGAATCTTGCCCGAGTTGAAAGCAGTAAATCTACGAAGAAGAGGACTTACCGGCATGGCCGATGCGCTTCGGTGGAGGTCTACAGTCGCTCCGGTGGTTGTCGCCGTCTTGGATCGATTCGCACTAGAGCCGCGGTGGTCGCCGCCGCCGGTGTGAGTGGGGAAGAGGAGAGAGAGCGGTGAGGAAGGAAGGTGAGGATAATTTATGACGAGCCGTCTAGAAACAACATGACTTTTCGGGACCGCAACCACCCACGCCCACGTGCCTAGGGTTGCATCGTGCAGTCCTGGCTGCACAAAAACGGCCGATTTGAGCGTTCCTCTAGATGCAGGCCCAGAGGTGCTTTAATGTTCATGCTATGCAGGCCCAACAGTGAATGCGGGTAACCAATCAGGCCATTTTCTTCCCGCGCGGGCCTGGCTGAGGTATATGCAGCCTACCAAACGCGTCCTTCATGCGGTTTTGTTATTTATATATGGTCAATTCTTTGGGAGAAGGATCAACACTCCGAGGTCGAGGTGGGGGGCACACGGTGAGGCGGATATTCTAAACGCACAGACAATTACAAAGGGTTCACGAGTCTCTCCACACTCAATCAAACACTGTGAGCTAGCACCAATGGCGGTGGTGGGAGGAGGAAGATGAATGGGCCGGCCGTTGGGTTGATCTCCAATGATGCACAATGCTGTCCCATTTTCTTTCTTATGATTTCCGTCATACAGTTTACAACACATGCCAGATACAAAATCGCGTAGCTAGGAGGAGTCCAAAGATGTGCGGCACTGAGCGACATTTCTGTTGTTGATTCTTTGTTGCTTACCTATAAGCGCCATTGGGTTGGGTCAGGACTCAGCAATGGATTCCATTTGAGGCGCAGCCGTGCAGGACTCTGGCTGGTAGTACACCCCAATCGCGTTTCAACCTGAGACTACGGGTGCACAAAAGTAGATCACCGGACGCACGTCTGTTTCCACGAGGCCACTACTACGGGTGGATCTTCACGGGCGCGTCCGGCACTCTACCGCGCGCGCAAGCAAAACATGCCACGGCGGGTCACGGCAGCACCTCGTGCTTGTTATTTAACCCGTGCTGCAGGAGAGCACGTGACCATGGGCCATGGCACGGCGTGGGACGGCACCGGCCGGCCGACGACGGGCGGTTCCCTTCCACCCGAGGCGATGTCGTGACAACTGACAAGGCAGCGTTAACGGTTCAGTAAATAGGCGAAGATGGAAAAATGAACTGAAGCCTGTAAGCATCTTATTCAGTCATGAATGAGGATTGCCGAAACTGACAGTGGCATCGTTCTTATCTGTCAAAGTTCACAAGCCCAGCCCGGGCTACAATGGCCTACCATTACTTGCCAGTCGCAAGGGCTTCAAGATAAATGGGTAAAGCAACGGTAGCTCACATCTACAACACATGCAAATAGAGTTGTGACCACGGTTGAACACTCATGGATGTACCGAACACACGGTAGAGGTGTCTTAGCAGGTTAACTGGGTATCTTCAGCTTCTGGGTCTTCTGCATCACCACGGGCAGCTTGCGGGCGACAAGATTCGGGTCTGCGTATGCCGCAGAATCGGAAGGATACCCCTCCTACATTATGTGGAAAATGGATTAGAAAAGAAAATTAAATACGCTCCAACATTTTGCAGTTAAATTGTTCAAAGGAAAGTACTTGTTCAAGAGAGAGAGGGAGAGAGAGCATACCGCAGACATGGCAGCAAATGTTGCTTCTCTCCAGCAAAGTTCACGCAGTACAACCGGGTTTGCTTCCTTACTTCCAAAAGAACAATGTAAACGGGTATCCCTCAATCTCATCAGCGCACCATCAACCCTAAGCTGTGGAATGTGGTATATGCAGGGGTAATAAGAAGTTGTTAGGCTCCTTTGACTTATGTATAAATGGATCTTAAAATAGCTATTAATGTTCAAACATTTGCACATGAGACCGCCTGCCGGCATTGTGCCCAAAACCACGCCAGCTTGGTGGGTGTCATGCTTGAATTTAAGCTTCTAGAATTCTAATCCCCTTCAAAAGGGTATTTGTTTTAGATTTTCTGAGAGTCAATCTTAGACCCGGTTTGTTTGAGAAGAGTGAACACACTTAAGAACTTTAACTATTATAATACTAAGCTCTTGCCATTCTTTGTGGGAAAACTGGAAAGGTAAAAATTATTGCATGGCCCTTATAGATTCTCTTACTACTAGAGACACATCACGTGTAAAATGCAGGGCAGTAGATCATACCCAAAAGCGTAAGAGCAGAAACCAACCGGTTGGCATCACCCTCTGCAGACATGCAATCAAAGAATATCAAGTATGTTGAATTAACCATAAAAAGAAGTATGTGAAACTAAAGTTGATGTTACCATACAAAAAGTCCAGTTAAAAATAAGGAGAACTAGGGAGAACTTACCACTCGCGCTGTAAGGAATGAAATACCACTATCAGCTAGCTCATCTTCATACAAGATAACCTAAGTATGTCATGTCAGGGTAAACCAATGTATAGAGCAATCATGAACAATTTAATCTGTTTCCATACCTCATCGTAGAAAAGAATTGGTTCTTTTGCAGAAAGGGCAACAAGGTCGATCCTGTCATCAGTGTCCTCCCAACACAAATTGCTACATTCATCTAAAGTTGTTTGCGTCTGGAAAAGAAATAATGATTGTCAGAAACCTACCAGTACGAAAAGTAAATCAGCCTAAGGAGGCAAATGAAGCCAAAACAGGTGAAATTAGAGTAGAGGTAAGGTCCATACAGCGTCTTGGTTCAGAACCACATCACTCCCACAGTATGGTGTCGTGAATGTATAGTCATAGTCAAGTACCACTTGATCAGCAGGATTACTGCAAGAAAACATATACTGAATGAAGCTTCTCTTGGTTCTTTGCCTAATAAAGCCACAGCACGTTAAATTTCTAGTTAATTATTCTACAACAGTTCTTCCTACATAATCACCCTTTTGGCAGAGACTGGAGTGAACATATACTCGTTGATTTAAATAAGAAATGCACAGCTGACCTTTTTTATAGTATTTATTGACATTTTTTTATAGTAATGCACGACTGACCTTCCCACAGTAAAACATAAAGTAAACCATCCTAAATGTATTTCTTTACTGTGTCGGTACTTGTGGCGAAAGCTTGACCCTTTAAGACAAACAGCAATGCTCCCATATAATGGTACCCCAAAGAAATCCAATACTTTTCACTAGAAATGCTTCCTAGCATGCGTAAGTAACAGAGTACAGGTATAGAAGAACCTTCTGAATTTCCATTTTGCTGCAGCAGGAACTTGAACAGGTGGCAATGCCTCTTGTTTCCATGCCTTGAGAGCATCAAGCGCATTGAAATGTAATTTGACGCCAGTTTGAGCATTCTGAATAGACACAAAACTCTCTCCAAACACCATCTCAGGTAAATGTGTCGTCTGAAGTTTATCTTCAAATCTGAAGAAGAACATTGCATATATGTTTCAATTAATTCATACACAACCATTTATATGGTTACAGACCAAGGATCTACTAACAGTAGACAGATCCAATATTAGTTAAGAATGCAAAATGCACTCCTTCGAACAAATAAATCAAAACCAGTAAGAAATGTTATACATATTGCCTGACTGCATGCAGCAATAGAATGACGGGTATGCTAGTACTATTTGTTAATAATCGATTACTGGCTCATTGCTGGAGATAACAGAGGAACCATGGTTCAGATTTCATGTTCCAGTTTGCAGTGCGGCAGTTAATTGGTGATGAGCAACAGAGTAAAACACACAACTGATTCAACTTCCATGTCTGACAAACATAAGCATAACAAACTTAAGTAATTTTAAATTCCATGAATGACCAGCAACTAAGCAAACCATACCAAAATTCCTTTCTACTACTATTACAGAACAAGAGTAGGGACACAGGACAAATAGGAAATCTACCAGCAGATTGAATATGATTGAGTACCAGATAATGTTCAAGCTATAGCAAGCCAAGAATCTGAGTTTCCAAATCCCTACTGCGCTAATCAAATGGAAAGGGGGAAGAAAGGTTAGGGTTTAAGGTTGGGGGTGGCTCGTACAGGCTCACAGATGCGGAGTTGAGGATGGGCCCCTTGTGGGACTGGATGACCCACCCCTTCACCCGCACGCCGCCCGGAATCGCCTCCGCGCCGGCCGCTTTCAGCTCGCCCGCCGTTGGGCCGTCCCACGCCGCCGCCGCAGCCATCTTCCGCTGCGTCCCGTCTCGGTCTCTTGCTCTGGTTCGGTCGCTAGTCAAGACGGATCCACTCTGTGCTCTTAGAACAGAGCACATTGCCGTTAGCATCACGACCGTTTGATTAAACATTGATGGCTGTGATTCACTGCTACTTCTGTCAGAAGAACGTTTCGGACGTAGGTTAAAAAAACATGTTCCGTCGATTAAATGTGTTTTTTATTCCCATAACTATATTTTTAGCTAAATACTCCCACCGTCCATTATAATATAAGATCGAAAACAAAAGAAATACAGAAACACAACTATAGTTTCATGACAAGTCCATTTTATAAACGTCAGGATAAAGTTTCGTTCAGACGTCAGGTATAGCGAATTAGGTCTGAAACATCCGGACAAAGATAATACGTTCAACAAGAAGGCGCCCACGTGTAGCGTCATTGTCGGGTCCGTCGGATAGCAATAAAGGCATATCATACGTTTTCACTTAGGATGTTTGTGTTAAAAACAACTATTATAATGTAGACCCGTACAATTGCACCACCACAAACATACACTCACACAATGTCTACTGAAGACTAGGTTGGAATTGTGGAACTTCAAAATCGATGACCGAGGTTTGATCTTTGGTGGGCTTAGAGTACCACCACCACCGTTTTAACCATTCAACCATTGGTTCTTTCATCGGCGGGAAATGTGAAGTGATGTTTTAGTCATCATCTTGGTGAGAGATTTTTTAAGAACTCAACTACCATTATTACGCACGATATTCAGTTCTTTTTATTTAGATAGGTTTTGTATAAGATACTAAACGGCTATGTCTGAACCTATCTAAAACCGATCTGAACATGGATTTTTCCAACTAGTTTTTTTGGAATTTTCTTTTCATTGCCACTTTGATCATATGTTAGAGATATTGGTGAAACTGGCATATTAGTTCTTTAGCGAAAAGATTTGTAGTATGTCCTTGAATCAGACGAAACACATGTTTATGATATTTGTTGGTCGTCTTATTTCTTGTATGAGATAAGCTAAATTAATTGTGTGCATTGGTGTTGATGTTTAGATCGGTTTTGTGCAAATGGTTTGATCCAGTTCTTGAAAATGAAGGTAACACATATGCATCATTACAATGGACATGAATATTTTTATGAAGAGCATATCATTATATCAAATAATCCATTTCAACCTAAATTCAGATATGAAAACCACATTGTATCAAATAGTTTATAGCCGGCTGCGCCCCTCAGAGTGTTTGTGCAGTCAATGACGAGGTAGAGTAGGACATGGGGCACATATCGGCTCATGGGACTCGAGGCACCGCCGTCTCCCATGCCCTACCCTTCCTCGTCGGAGCCTGTGGCCTGCACAGTGCCGGGCGATGTGAGGTCGACGATGGATCCCTCGTGGTTAGAGCCTGACATGTCCACCACAACGCGGTTGCGGCGCCAGGGGATGGCGGCCACCCGTATCGGCGTTAAGAGTGCAACTCCGCCTCGCCAATGTTTGTCGCGACCTCTGACTCGCATGGCGGGCCTGCCACTCCATACCCTCGGCGGAGGGGCCACGGATGGCCTTCGAGTCGGCGCGCGGGCAGCGCCTCTGCCATGGCACTCGGACGCCAGACGGACCACACCACCTCCGCCGAGGCAGCAACGACGCGCCTCGCGAAGCATCCAAGCGTCATTTTGGCAGACACTATGGATTTGGGCTGGATATGAGGGGTGTCAGTGAGCCCTGGCATTTAGGGTCAGTATGAGGTGTCCGTCTAGGTTGGTTTTTTGACCGGTCAGTGATAGATGTGTTGGGAATATGCCCTAGAGGCAATAATAAATTAGTTATTATTATATTTCCTTGTTCATGATAATCGTTTATTATCCATGCTAGAATTGTATTGATAGGAAACTCAGATACATGTGTGGATACATAGACAACACCATGTCCCTAGTAAGCCTCTAGTTGACTAGCTCGTTGATCAATAGATGGTTACGGTTTCCTGACCATGGACATTGGATGTCGTTGATAACGGGATCACATCATTAGGAGAATGATGTGATGGACAAGACCCAATCCTAAGCATAGCACTAGATCGTGTAGTTCGTATGCTAAAGCTTTTCTAATGTCAAGTATCATTTCCTTAGACCATGAGATTGTGCAACTCCCGGATACCGTAGGAGTGCTTTGGGCGTACCAAACGTCACAACGTAACTGGGTGGCTATAAAGGTACACTACAGGTATCTCCGAAAGTGTCTGTTGGGTTGGCACGAATCGAGACTGGGATTTGTCACTCCGTGTGACGGAGAGGTATCTCTGGGCCCACTCGGTAGGACATCATCATAATGTGCACAATGTGATCAAGGAGTTGATCACGGGATGATGTGTTACGGAACGAGTAAAGAGACTTGCCAGTAACGAGATTGAACAAGGTATCGGGATACCGACGATCGAATCTCGGGCAAGTATCGTACCGATAGACAAAGGGAATTGTATACGGGATTGATTAAGTCCTTGACATCGTGGTTCATCCGATGAGATCATCGTGGAACATGTGGGAGCCAACATGGGTATCCAGATCCCGCTGTTGGTTATTGACCGGAGAACGTCTCGGTCATGTCTGCATGTCTCCCGAACCCGTAGGGTCTACACACTTAAGGTTCGATGACGCTAGGGTTATAAAGGAAGTTTGTATGTGGTTAATGAATGTTGTTCGGAGTCCCGGATGAGATCCCGGACGTCACGAGGAGTTCCGGAATGGTCCGGAGGTAAAGATTTATATATGGGAAGTCCTGTTTTGGTCACCAGACAAGTTTCGGGGTCACCGGTATTGTATCGGGACCACCAGAAGGGTCCCGGGGGTCCACCGGGTGGGGCCACCTGCCCCGGGGGGCCACATGGGCTGTAGGGGTGTGCGCCTTGGCCTATATGGGCCAAGGGCACCAGCCCCAAGAGGCCCATGCGCCAAGAGATAAGGAAAGGAAGAGTCCTAAAGGGGGAAGGCACCTCCTAGGTGCCTTGGGGAGGAGGGACTCCTCCCTGGCCGCACCCTTCCTTGGAGGAAGGGCCAAGGCTGCGCCCCCCTCTCTCCCTTGCCCCTATATATATGTGGGGGTGGGAGGGCAGCCATACCAATGTTCTGGTGCAGCCCTCCCCTTCTCCCAAGTACTTCTCCTCTTCCGTGGTGCTTGGCGAAGCCCTGCAGGATTGCCACGCTCCTCCACCACCACCACGCCGTTGTGCTGCTGCTGGATGGAGTCTTCCTCAACCTCTCCCTCTCTCCTTGCTGGATCAAGGCGTGGGAGATATCGTCGGGCTGTACGTGTGTTGAACGCGGAGGTGTCGTCCGTTCGGCACTAGGATCTCCGGTGATTTGGATCACGACGAGTACGACTCCATCAACCCCGTTCTCTTGAATGCTTCCACGTGCGATCTACAAGGGTATGTAGATCCACTCCTCCCTCGTTGCTAGATGACTCCATAGATTGATCTTGGTGACACGTAGGAAAATTTTGAATTTCTGCTACGTTTCCCAACAGTGGCATCATGAGCTAGGTCTATGCATAGTTTCTATGCACGAGTAGAACACAAAGTAGTTGTGGGCGTTGATTTTGTTCAATATGCTTGCCGTTACTAGTCTTATCTTGATTCGGCGGCATCGTGGGATGAAGCGGCCCGGACCAACCTTACACGTATGCTTACGTGAGACCGGTTCCACCGACTAACATGCACTACTTGCATTAGGTGGCTGGCGGGTGTCTGTCTCTCCCACTTTAGTCGGATCGGATTCGATGAACAGGGTCCTTATGAAGGGTAAATAGCAATTGGCATATCACGTTGTGGTTTTGCGTAGGTAAGAAACGTTCTTGCTAGAAACCCATAGCAGCCACGTAAAACATGCAAACAACAATTAGAGGACGTCTAACTTGTTTTTGCAGGGTATGCTATGTGATGTGATATGGCCAAAGGATGTGATGAATGATATATGTGATGTATGAGATTGATCATGTTCTTGTAATAGGAATCACGACTTGCATGTCGATGAGTATGACAACCGGCAGGAGCCATAGGAGTTGTCTTAATTTATTTATGACCTGCGTGTCAACATAAACGTCATGTAATTACTTTACTTTATTGCTAACCGTTAGCTGTAGTAGTAGAAGTAATAGATGACGTGACAACTTCATGGAGACACGATGATGGAGATCATGATGATGGAGATCATGGTGTCATACCGGTGACAAGATGATCATTGGAGCCCCAAGATGGAGATCAAAGGAGCTATATGATATTGGCCATATCATGTCACTATTATTTGATTGCATGTGATGTTTATCATGTTTATACATCTTGTTTACTTAGAACGACGGTAGTAAATAAGATGATCCCTCATAAAAATTTCAAGAAAGTGTTCCCCCTAACTGTGCACCGTTGCGACAGTTCGTTGTTTTAAAGCACCACGTGATGATCGGGTGTTTGATTCAGACGTTCACATACAACGGGTGTAAGACAGATTTACACATGCAAACACTTAGGTTGACTTGACGAGCCTAGCATGTGTACAGACATGGCCTCGGAACACAGAAGACCGAAAGGTCGAGCATGAGTCGTATGGTAGATACGATCAACATGAAGATGTTCATCGATGTTGACTAGTCCGTCTCACGTGATGATCGGACACGGCCTAGTTGACTCGGATCATGTAATCACTTAGATGACTAGAGGGATGTCATAAGATGAACTTAATTATCCTGAACATAGTCAAAAGATCTTTGCAAATTATGTCATAGCTCGCGCTTCAGTTCTACTGTTTAGATATGTTCCTAGAGAAAATTTAGTTGAAAGTTGATAGTAGCAATTATGCGGACTAGGTCCATAAACTGAGGATTGTCCTCATTGCTTCATAGAAGGCTTATGTCCTTAATGCACCGCTCAGTGTGCTGAACCTCGAACATTGTCTGTGGATGTTGCGAACATCTGACATACACATTTTGATAACTACGTGATAGTTCAGTTAAACGGTTTAGAGTTGAGGCACCGAAGATGGTTTTTGAAACGTCGCGAAACATATGAGATGTTTCGAGGGCTGAAATTGGAATTTCAGGCTCGTGCCCACGTCAAGAGGTATAAGACCTCCGACGATTTTCTTGGCCTGCAAACTAAGGGAGAAAAGCTCAATTGTTGAGCTTGTGCTCAGATTGTCTTAGTAGATCAATCATTTGAATCGAGTGGGAGTTGATCTTCCAGATGAGACAGTGATGTTTCTCCAAAGTCATTGCCACCAAGCTGCTAGAGCTTCGTGATGAACTATAATATATCAGGGACATATATGATGATCCTTGAGATATTCACGATGTTTGACACCAAAGTAGAAATCAAGAAGGAGCATCAATTGTTGATGGTTGGTGAAACCACTAGTTTCAAGAAGGGCAAGGGCGAGAAGGGATACTTCATGAAACGGCAATTTAGCTGCTACTCTGGTAAAGAAACCCAAGGTTGAACCCAAACCCGAGACTAAGTGCTTCTGTAATAAGGGGAACAGCCACTGGAGCAGAATTACCCTAGATACTTGGTAGATTAGAAGGCTGGCAAGGTCGATAGAAGTATATTGGATATACATTGTGTTGATGTGTACTTTACTAGTACTCCTAGTAGCACCAGGGTATTAGATACCGGTTCGGTTGCTAAGTGTTAGTAACTCGAAATAAAAGCTACGGAATAAACGGAGACTAGCTAAAGGTGAGCTGACGATATGTGTTGGAAGTGTTTCCAATGTTGATATGATCAAGCATCGCACGCTCCCTCTACCATCGAGATTGGTGTTTGCGTTGAGCATAGACATGATTGGATTATGTCTATCGCAATACGGTTATTCATTTAAGGAGAATAACGGTTACTCTGTTTATTTGAATAATACCTTCAATGGTCTTACGCCTAAAATGAATGGTTTATTGAATCTCGATCATAGTGATACACATGTTCATGCCAAAAGATAGTAATGATAGTACCACCTACTTTTGGCACTGCCACGTAAGTCATATCGGTATAAAACGCATGAAGAAGCTCCATGTTGATGGATCTTTGGGCTCACTCGTTTTTGAAAGGTTTGAGACATGCGAACCATGTCTATTGGTGTATATGCATGAAGAAACTCCATGCAAATGGAGCGTTTGGACTCACTTTATTTTGAATCACTTGAGACATGCAAATCATACCACATGGGCAAGATGACTGAAAGCCTCGTTTTCAGTAAAATGGAACTAGAAAGCAACTTGTTGGAAGTAATACATTTTGATGTGTGCAGTCCAATGAGTGCTGAGGCATGTAGTGGATATCGTTATGTTCTTACTTCACAGATGATTTGAGTAGATGTTGAGTATATTTACTTGATGAATCACGAGTCTGAATTATTGAAAGGTTCAAGTAATTTCAGTGTGAAGTTGAAAGATCGTCATGACAAGAGGATAGAAGATCTATGATATGATCATAGAGATGAATATCTGAATTACGAGTTTGGCACAGAATTAAGACATTGTGGAAATTATTTCACAACTGATACAGCCTGGAACACCATAGTGTGATGGTGTGTCCGAACATCATAACTGCACCCTATTGGATATGATGCATACCATGATGTCTCTTATCGAATTACCACGATAGTTTATGGGTTAGGCATTAGAGACAACCACATTCACTTTAAATAAGGCACCACGTAATTCCGATGATATGACACCGTATGAACTATGGTTTAGAGAAACCTAAGCTGTCATTTCCTAAAAGTTTGGGGCTGCGACACTTATGTGAAAAAAAGTTTCAGGCTGACAAGCTCGAACCCAAAGCGGATAAATGCATCTTCATAGGACACCCAAAACAGTTGGGTATACCTCATATCTCAGATCCGAAAGCAATAAGGTATTGTTTCTAGAATCGGGTCCTTTCTCGAGGAAAAGTTTCTCTCGAAAGAATTGAGTGGGAGGATGGTGGAGACTTGATGAGGTTATTGAACCGTCTCTTCAACTAGTGTGTGGCAGGGCACAGGAAGTTGTTCCTGTGGCACCTACACCAATTGAAGTGGAAGCTTATGATAGTGATCATGAAACTTCAGATCAAGTCACTACCAAACCTCGTGGGATGACAAGGATGCGTACTACATCAGAGTGGTACGTAATCCTGTCTTGGAAGTCATGTTGCTAGACAACAATGAACCTACGAGCTATGGAGAAGCGATGGTGGGCCTGGATTCCAAAATGGCTCGAGGCCATAAAATCTGAGAGAGGATCCATGTATGAAAACAAAGTGTAGACTTTGGTAGTACAACTCGATGGTCGTAAGGCTATTGAGTACAGATGGATTTTAAAAGGAAGACGGACAATGATGGTAAATGTCACCATTAAGAAAGATCGACTTGTCGTTAAGAAGTTTCCGATAAGTTCAAGGAGTTGACTACGGTGAGACTTTCTCACTCATAGCGATGCTAAGAGTCTGTTGGAATTATATTAGCGATTACTGCATTATTTATGAAATCTTGCAGATAGGATGTCAAAACATTGTTTCCTCGACGATTTTCTTGAGGAAAGGTTGTATGTGATACACCCGGAAGGTTTTGTCAATCCTGAGAGATGCTAATAAGTATGCAAAGCTCTAGCAATCCTTCTAAGGACTGGAGTAAGCATCTCGGAGTTGGAATGTATGCTTTGATGATGATCAAAGATTTTGGGTTTATACAAAGTTTATGAGAAACTTGTATTTCCAAAGAAGTGAGTGGGAGCACTATAGAATTTCTGATAAATATATGTTGTTGACATATTGTTGATCAAAAATGACGTAGAATTTCTGGAAAGCATATAGGGTTATTTGGAAAGTGTTTTTCAATGGAAAGCCTGGATTAAGCTACTTGAACATTGAGCATCAAGATCTATAAGGATAGATCAAAATTCTTAATGGTACTTTCAAATGAGCACATACCTTGACATGATCTTGAAGGTGTTCAAGATGGATCAGTCAAAGAAGGAGTTCTTGCCTGAGTTGTAAGGTATGAAGTTAAGACTTAAAGCTCGACCACGGCAGAAGAAAGAGGAAGGACGAAGGTCGTCCCCTATGCTTTTATCATAGGCTCTCTACAGTATGCTATGCTGTGTACCGCACCTGAAGTGTGCCTTGCCATGAGTCAGTCAAGGGGGTACAAGAGTGATCCAAGAATGGATCACAAGACAGCGGTCAAAGTTATCCTTAGTAACTAGTGGACTAAGGAATTTTCTCGATTATGGAGGTGGTAAAAGAGTTCGTCGTAAAGGGTTACGCCGATGCAAACTTTGACACTAATCCAGATTATTCTGAATAGTAAACTGGATTCTTATAGTAGAACAGTTGTTTGGAATAGCTCCAAATATAGCGTAGTAGCTGCATCTACAAGATGACATAGAGATTTGCAAAGTACATACGGATCTGAATGTTGCAGACCCGTTGACTAAAACCTCTCTCACAAGCAAAACATGATCAAACCCAGAACTCATTGAGTCTTAATCACATGATGATGTGAACTAGTTTAGTGACACTAGTAAACTCTTTGGATATTGGTCACATGGCGATGTGACCTGTGAGTGTTAATCACATGACGATGTGAACTAGATTATTGACTCTAGTGCAAGTGGGAGACTGTTGGAAATATGCCCTAGAGGCAATAATAAATTAGTTATTATTATATTTCCTTGTTCATGATAATCGTTTATTATCCATGCTAGAATTGTATTGATAGGAAACTCAGATACATGTGTGGATACATAGACAACACCATGTCCCTAGTAAGCCTCTAGTTGACTAGCTCGTTAATCAATAGATGGTTACGGTTTCCTGACCATGGACATTGGATGTCGTTGATAACGGATCACATCATTAGGAGAATGATGTGATGGACAAGACCCAATCCTAAGCATAGCACTAGATCGTGTAGTTCGTATGCTAAAGCTTTTCTAATGTCAAGTATCATTTCCTTAGACCATGAGATTGTGCAACTCCCGGATACCGTAGGAGTGCTTTGGGTGTACCAAACGTCACAACGTAACTGGGTGGCTATAAAGGTACACTACAGGTATCTCCGAAAGTGTCTGTTGGGTTGGCACGAATCGAGACTGGGATTTGTCACTCCGTGTGACAGAGAGGTATCTCTAGGCCCACTCGGTAGGACATCATCATAATGTGCACAATGTGATCAAGGAGTTGATCACGGGATGATGTGTTACGGAACGAGTAAAGAGACTTGCTGGTAACGAGATTGAACAAGGTACCGGGATACCGACGATCGAATCTCGGGCAAGTATTGTACCGATAGACAAAGGGAATTGTATACGGGATTGATTAAGTCCTTGACATCGTGGTTCATCCGATGAGATCATCGTGGAACATGTGGGAGCCAACATGGGTATCCAGATCCCGCTGTTGGTTATTGACCGGAGAACGTCTCGGTCATGTCTGCATGTCTCCCGAACCCGTAGGGTCTACACACTTAAGGTTCGATGACGCTAGGGTTATAAAGGAAGTTTGTATGTGGTTACCGAATGTTGTTCGGAGTACCGGATGAGATCCCGGATGTCACGAGGAGTTCCGGAATGGTCCGGAGGTAAAGATTTATATATGGGAAGTCCTGTTTTGGTCACCGGACAAGTTTCGGGGTCACTGATATTGTACCGGGACCACCGGAAGGGTCCCGGGGGTCCACCGGGTGGGGCCACCTGCCCCGGGGGGGGCACATGGGCTGTAGGGGTGTGCGCCTTGGCCTATATGGGCCAAGGGCACCAGCCCCAAGAGGCCCATGCGCCAATAGATAAGGAAAGGAAGAGTCCTAAAGGGGGAGGTGCCTTGGGGAGGAGGGACTCCTCCCTGGCCGCACCCTGCCTTGGAGGAAGGGCCAAGGCTGCGCCCCCCTCTCTCCCTTGCCCCTATATATATGTGGGGGTGGGAGGG
Organism: Triticum dicoccoides; assembly: GCF_002162155.2. Taxonomy (NCBI): domain Eukaryota; kingdom Viridiplantae; phylum Streptophyta; class Magnoliopsida; order Poales; family Poaceae; genus Triticum; species Triticum dicoccoides. Next base: position 599,336,194 of record NC_041388.1, read on the forward strand.
CAGCCATACCAATGTTCTGGTGCAGCCCTCCCCTTCTCCCAAGTACTTCTCCTCTTCCGTGGTGCTTGGCGAAGCCCTGCGGGATTGCCACGCTCCTCCACCACCACCACTCCATTGTGCTGCTGCTGGATGGAGTCTTCCTCAACCTCTCCCTCTCTCCTTGCTGGATCAAGGCGTGGGAGACATCGTCGGGTTGTACTTGTGTTGAACGCGGAGGTGCCGTCCGTTCGGCACTAGGATCTCCGGTGATTTGGATCACGACGAGTACGACTCCATCAACCCCGTTCTCTTGAATGCTTCCGCGCGCGATCTACAAGGGTATGTAGATCCACTCCTCCCTCGTTGCTAGATGACTCCATAGATTGATCTTGGTGACACGTAGGAAAATTTTGAATTTCTGCTACGTTTCCCAACAAGATGCTCCCAATGCATCGAGATGCAAATCTTTTTGTATTTTTATATAAAAAATATTTTTGGTCCCTCAAATTTGAGTGAAGTAGACATTTGACCATTTTTTTGTTTGACATTTCCTCCTGTTGGGGAACGTAGTAATTTCAAAAAAAATCCTACTGATGACCCAAAAGTATAGGGGATCTATCATAGTCCTTTCGATAAGTAAGAGTGTTGAACACAACAAGGAGCAGAAGGAAATGATAAGCGGTTTTCAGCAAGGTATTCTCTGCAAGTGCTGAAATAAGTGGTAACTGTTGGGGATCGTAGCAGAAATTTAAAATTTTCTACGCATCACCAAGATCAATCTATGGAGTAATCTAGCAACGAGGGGAAGGAGAGTGCATCTACATACCCTTGTAGATCGCTAAACGGAAGCGTTCAAGTGAACGGGGTTGATGGAGTTGTACTTGTCGTGATCCAAATTACCGATGATCCTAGCGCCGAACGGATGGCACCTCCGCATTCAACACACGTACGATTGGGAGACGTCTCCTCCTTCTTGATCCAGCAAGGTGAGAGGAGAAGTTGAGGGAAAGCTCCGACAGCACGACGGCGTGGTGGTGATGGAGCTCGTGGTTCTCCGGTAGGGCTTCGCCAAGCACTACGGAGGAGGATGAGGTGTTGGAGGAGGAAGAGGGCTGCGCCAGGGGAGAGGTTGCGGCTGCCCTCTCTCTCCCTCACTATATATAGGGGGAAGGGAGGAGGGGGAGGCGCCCTAGGGTTCCCTAGGGAAGGGGCGGCGGCCATAGGGGAAACCCTAGATGGGTTTGGGCACCCCCACCCCCTAGGAAACTTGCCCCCCAAGCCGGGAGGGGCGGCTGCCCTAGGGGTGGCGCCCCCACCTCTCCTGGTTACGTGAGATGGGGTGGGAGGGGCGCTCAGCCCCTTATTGGGCTGATGTGCTCTCTCCCCTTGGCCCATAAGGCCCCCCAACGCTTGTCGGGGCCTCCGAAACCCCTTTCGGACACGCTGGTCATCACCTGGTAACCCCGGAACAATTCCGGACTCCAATACCCTTCATCCAATATACCGATCTTCACCTCTGGACCATTCCGGAGCTCCTTGTCATGTCCGGGATCTCATCCAGGACACCGAACAACCTTCGGTAACCACATACTATTTCCCATAACAACTCTAGCGTCACCGAACCTTAAGTGTGTAGACCCTACGGGTTCGGGAACCATGCACACATGACCGAGACAACTCTCCGGACAATAACCAACAGCGGGATCTGGATACCCATGTTGGCTCCCACATGTTCCACGATGATCTCATCGGATGAACCACGATGTCGAGGATTAAACCAATCCCTTATTCAATTCCCTTTGTCCAGCGGTATTGTACTTGCCCGAGATTGGATCGTCGGTATCCCGATACCTTGTTCAATCTCGTTACCGGCAAGTCTCTTTACTCGTTCCGTAACACATAATCCCGTGATCAACTCCTTGGTCACATTGTGCACATTATGATGATGTCCTATCGAGTGGGCCCAGAGATACCTCTCCGTTTACACGGAGTGACAAATCCCAGTCTCGATTCGTGCCAACCCAACAGTCACTTTCGGAGATACCTGTAGTGTACCTTTATAGCCACCTAGTTACGTTGTGACGTTTGGCACACCCAAAGCACTCCTACGGTATCCGGGAGTTGCACAATCTCATCGTCTAAGGAAATGATACTTGACATTAGAAAAGCTGTAGCAAACGAAGTACATGATCTTGTGCTACGGTTAGGATTGGGTCTTGTCCATCACATCATTCTCCTAATGATGTGATCCCTTTATCAACGACATCCAATGTCCATGGTCAGGAAACCGTATGTTGGAAATATGCCCTAGAGGCAATAATAAATTGGTTATTATTATATTTCCTTGTTCATGATAATCGTTTATTATCCATGCTAGAATTGTATTGATAGGAAACTCAGATACATGTGTGGATACATAGACAACACCATGTCCCTAGTAAGCCTCTAGTTGACTAGCTCGTTGATCAATAGATGGTTACGGTTTCCTGACCATGGACATTGGATGTCGTTGATAACAGGATCACATCATTAGGAGAATGATGTGATGGACAAGACCCAATCCTAAGCCTAGCACAAGATCATGTAGTTCGTATGCTAAAGCTTTTCTAATGTCAAGTATCATTTCCTTAGACCATGAGATTGTGCAACTCCCGGATACCGTAGGAGTGCTTTGGGTGTGCCAAACTTCACAACGTAACTGGGTGGCTATAAAGGTACACTACAGGTATCTCCGAAAGTGTCTGTTGGGTTGGCACGAATCGAGACTGGGATTTGTCACTCCGTGTAAACGGAGAGGTATCTCGGGGCCCACTCGGTAGGACATCATCATAATGTGCACAATGTGATCAAGGAGTTGATCATGGGATGATGTGTTACGGAACGAGTAAAGAGACTTGCGGGTAACGAGATTGAACAAGGTATCGGGATACCAACGATCGAATCTCGGGCAAGTATCGTACCGCTAGACAAAGGGCATTGTATACGGGATTGATTAAGTCCTTGACATCGTGGTTCATCCGATGAGATCATCGTGGAGCATGTGGGAGCCAACATGGGTATCTAGATCCCGATATTGGTTATTGACCAGAGAGGTGTCTCGGTCATGTCTGCATGTTTCCCGAACCCGTAGGGTCTACACACTTAAGGTTCGATGACGCTAGGGTTATAGGGAAAGTATGTACATGGTTACCGAATGTTGTTCGGAGTCCCGGATGAGATCCCGGACGTCACGAGGAGTTCCGGAATGGTCCGGAGGTAAAGATTAATATATAGGAAGTATTGTTTTGGCCACCGGAAGTGTTCCGGGCATCACCGGTAGTGTACCGGGACCACTGGAGGGGTTCGGGGGTCCACTAGGTGGGGCCACCAGCCCCGGAGTCCTACATGGTCCAATAGTGGGAAGGGACCAGCCCCTAGGTGGGCTGGGGCGCCTCCCACCAAGGCCCAAGGCGCCTCCAAGAGGGGAGGGGGCAAACCCTAGGGCAGATGGGCCCTAAGGCCCACCCCAGGTGCGCCTCCCCCTCTCCCCCTTGTGGCCGCCACCCAGATGGGATCTGGGGGCTGCCGCCACCCATATGGAGGGAACCCTAGGTGGGGGCGCAGCCCCTCCCCTTCCCCTATATATACTTGAGGTATTGGAGGCTGCAAGACACACGAGATCCTCTCCCTCTTGGCGCAGCCCTACCTCTCTTCCTCCTCGTCTCTCGTAGTGCTTGGTGAAGCCCTGCTGGAGTCCCGCGCTCCTCCACCACCACCACGCCGTCGTGCTGCTGCTGGATGGAGTCTTCCCCAACCTCTCCTTCTCCCCTTGCTGGATCAAGGCGTAGGAGACGTCACCGGGTTGTACGTGTGTTGAACACGGAGGTGCCGTCCGTTCGGCACTAGGATCATCAGTGATTTGGATCACGACGAGTACGACTCCATCAACCCTGTTCACTTGAATGCTTCTGCTTAGCGATCTACAAGGGTATGTAGATGCACTTTCCTTCCCCTCATTGCTAGATTACTCCATAGATTGATCTTGGTGATGCATAGAAAATTTTGAATTTCTACTACATTCCCCAACAGTGGTATCAGAGCTAGGTCTATGCGTAGTTACTATGCACGAGTAGAACACAAAGTAGTTGTGGGCGTCGATATTGTCAATTATCTTGCCGTTACTAGTCTTATCTTGATTCGGCGGCATCGTGGGATGAAGCGGCCCGGACCAACCTTACACGTACGCTTACGTGAGACCGGTTCCACCGACTGACATGCACTAGTTGCATAAGGTGGCTGGCGGGTGTCTGTCTCTCCCACTTTAGTCGGATCGGATTTGATGAACAAGGTCCTTATGAAGGGTAAATAGAAAATGGCAATTCACGTTGTGGTTTTGGCGTAGGTAAGAAACGTTCTTGCTAGAAACCTATAGCAGCCACGTAAAAACTTGCAACAACAATAAGAGGACGTCTAACTTGTTTTTGCAGGAAGTGTTTTGTGATGTGATATGGCCAAGGGATGTGATGAATGATATATATGTGATGTATGAGATCATGTTCTTGTAATAGGAATCACGACTTGCATGTCGATGAGTATGACCGGCAGGAGCCACAGGAGTTGTCTTTATTTTTTGTATGACCTGCGTGTCATTGAGAAACACCCTGTAAATTACTTTACTTTATTGCTAAGCGTGTTAGCCATAGTAGTAGAAGTAATAGTTGGCGAGCAACTTCATGGAGACACGATGATGGAGATCATGATGATGGAGATCATGGTGTCATGCCGGTGACAAGATGATCATGGAGCCCCAAGATGGAGATCAAAGGAGCTATATGATATTGGCCATATCATGTCACTATTATTTGATTGCATGTGATGTTTATCATGTTTTTGCATCTTGTTTACTTAGAACGACGGTAGTAAATAAGATGATCCCTCATAATAATTTCAAGAAAGTGTTCCCCCTAACTGTGCACCGTTGCGACAGTTCGTTGTTTCGAAGCACCACGTGATGATCGGGTGTGATAGATTCCAACGTTCACATACAACGGGTGTAAGACAGATTTACACATGCAAACACTTAGGTTGACTTGACGAGCCTAGCATGTACAGACATGGCCTCGGAACACAGAAGACCGAAAGGTCGAACATGAGTCGTATAGAAGATATGATCAACATGAAGATGTTCACCGATGTTGACTAGTCCGTCTCACGTGATGATTGCACACGGCCTAGTTGACTCGGATCATGTAATCACTTAGATGACTAGAGGGATGTCTATCTGAGTGGGAGTTCATAAGATGAACTTAATTATCCTGAACATAGTCAAAAGGTCTTCGCAAATTATGTCGTGGCTCGCGCTTCAGTTCTACTGTCTAGATATGTTCCTGGAGAAAATTTAGTTGAAAGTTGATAGTAGCAATTATGCGGACTAGGTCCGTAAACCGAGGATTGTCCTCATTGCTTCATAGAAGGCTTGTGTCCTTAATGCACTGCTCAGTGTGCTGAACCTCGAACGTCGTCTGTGGATGTTGAGAACATCTGACATACACATTTTGATAACTACGTGATAGTTTAGTTAAACGGTTTAGAGTTGAGGCACCGAAGACGTTTTGAAACGTTGCGAAACATATGAGATGTTTCATTTCAGGCTCGTGCCCACGTCAAGAGGTATAAGACCTCCAACGATTTTCTTAGCCTGCAAACTAAGGGAGAAAAGCTCAATTGTTGAGCTTGTGCTCAGATTGTCTGAGTACAACAATCATTTGAATCGAGTGGGAGTTGATCTTCCAGATGAGATAGTGATGTTTCTCCGAACTCATTACCACCAAGCTGCTAGAGCTTCGTGATGAACTATAATATATTAGGGACATATATGATGATCCTTGAGATATTCGCGATGTTTGACACCACAAAAGTAGAAGTCAAGAAGGAGCATCAATTGTTGATGGTTGGTGAAACCACTAGTTTCAAGAAGGGCAAGGGCAAGAAGGGATACTTCATGAAACGGCAAATCAGCTGCTGCTCTAGTGAAGAAACCCAAGAATGAACCCAAACCCAAGACTAAGTGCTTCTGTAATAAGGGGAACAGCCACTGGAGCAGAATTACCCTAGATACTTGGTAGATGAGAAGGCTGGCAAGGTCGATAGAAGTATATTGGATATACATTGTGTTAATGTGTACTTTACTAGTACTCCTAGTAGCACCATGGTATTAGATACCGGTTCGGTTGCTAAGTGTTAGTAAACTCGAAATAAAAGGCTGCGGAGTAAACGGAGACTAGCTAAAGGTGAGCTGGCGATATGTGTTGGAAGTTTTTCCCAAGCTTGATGTGATCAAGCATCGCACGCTCCCTCTACCATCGAGATTGGTGTTTGCATTGAGCATAGACATGATTGGATTATGTCTATCGCAATACGGTTATTCATTTAAGGAGAATAATGGTTACTCTGTTTATTTGAATAATACCTTCAATGGTCTTGCACCTAAAATGAATGGTTTATTGAATCTCGATCATAGTGATACACATGTTCATGCCAAAAGATATAAGATAGTAATGATAGTACCACCTACTTGTGGCACTGCCACGTAAGTCATATCGGTATAAAACGCATGAATAAGCTCCATGTTGATGGATCTTTGGGCTCACTCGTTTTTGAAAAGTTTGAGACATGCGAACCATGTCTATTGGTGTATATGCATGAAGAAACTCCATGCAAATGGACCGTTTGTACTCACTTGATTTTGAATCACTTGAGACATGCAAATCATACCACATGGGCAAGATGACTGAAAGCCTCGTTTTCAGTAAAATGGAACTAGAAAGCAACTTGTTGGAAGTAATACATTTTGATGTGTGCAGTCCAATGAGTGCTGAGGCATGTAGTGGATATCGTTATGTTCTTACTTCACAGATGATTTGAGTAGATGTTGAGTATATTTACTTGATGAATCACGAGTCTGAATTATTGAAAGGTTCAAGTAATTTCAGGGTGAAGGTGAGAGATCATCGTGACAAGAGGATAAAATATCTATGATATGATCATAGAGATGAATATCTGAATTACGAGTTTGGCACAGAATTAAGACATTGTGGAAATTGTTTCACAACTAATACAGCCTGAAACACCATAGTATGATGGTGTGTCCGAACATCATAACTGCACCCTATTGGATATGATGCATACCATGATGTCTCTTATCGAATTACCACGATAGTTTATGGGTTAGGCATTAGAGACAACCACATTCACTTTAAATAGGGCACCACATAATTCCGAAGAGATGACACCGTATGAACTATGGTTTAGAGAAACCTAAGCTATCATTTGTTAAAAGGTTTGGGGCTGCGACACTTATGTGAAAAGTTTCAGGCTGACAAGCTCGAACCTAAAGCGGATAAATGCATCTTCATAGGACACCCAAAACAGTTGGGTGTACCTCCTGTCTCAGATCCGAAAGCAATAAGGGATTGTTTCTAGAATCGGGTCCTTTCCCGAGGAAAAGTTTCTCTCGAAAGAATTGAGTGGGAGGATGGTGGAGACTTGATGAGGTTATTGAACCGTCTCTTCAACTAGTGTGTGGCAGGGCACAGGGAGTTGTTCCTGCGGCACCTACACCAATTGAAGTGGAAGCTTATGATAGTGATCATGAAACTTCAGATCAAGTCACTACCAAACCTCGTGGGATGACAAGGATGCGTACTACTTCAGAATGGTGCGTAATCCTGTCTTGGAAGTCATGTTGCTAGACAACAATGAACCTACGAGCTATGGAGAAGCGATGGTGGGCCTGGATTCCAAAATGGCTCGAGGCCATATAATCTGAGAGAGGATCCATATATGAAAACAAAGTGTAGACTTCGGAAGAACTACTTGATGGTCGTAAGGCTGTTAGGTACATATGGATTTTAAAAGGAAGACGGACAATGATGGTAAGTATCACCATTAAGAAAGCTCGACTTGTCGTTAAGATGTTTTCCGACAAGTTCAAGGAGTTGACTACGATGAGACTTTCTCACTCGTAGCGATGCTAAGAGTCTGTTGGAATTATATTAGCGATTACTGCATTATTTATGAAATCTTGCAGATAGGATGTCAAAACATTGTTTCCTCGACGATTTTCTTGAGGAAAGGTTGTATGTGATACAACCGGAAGGTTTTGTCAATCCTGAAATATGCTAACAAGTATGCAAAGCTCCAGCAATCCTTCTAAGGACTGGAGTAAGCATCTCGGAGTTGGAATGTATGCTTTAATGAGATGATCAAAGTTTTTGGGTGTATACAAAGTTTATGAGAAACTTGTATTTCCAAAGAAGTGAGTGGGAGCACTATAGAATTTCTGATGAGTATATGTTGTTGATTAGAAATGACGTAGAATTTCTGGAAAGCATATAGGGTTATTTGGAAAGTGTTTTTCAATGGAAAGCCTGGATTAAGCTACTTGAACATTGAGCATCAAGATCTATAAGGATAGATCAAAACGCTTAATGGTACTTTCAAATGAGCACATACCTTGACATGATCTTGAAGGTGTTCAAGATGGATCAGTCAAAGGAGTTCTTGCCTGAGTTGTAAGGTATGAAGTTAAGACTTAAAGCTCAACCACGGCAGAAGAAAGAGGAAGGACGAAGGTCGTCTCCTATGCTTTTGTCATAGGCTCCATACGGTATGCCATGCTGAGTACCACACCTGATGTGTGCCTTACCACATATTTGGCAAGAGGGTACAAAGGTGATCTAGGAGTAGATCACCAGATAGCGGTCTAAATTATCCTTAGAGGAATAAGGATATGTTTCTCGGTTATGGAGGTGATAAAGAGTTCGACGTAAAGAGTTACGTCGATGCAAGCTTAAAACCTATCTGGATAGCTCTGAGTAGAGATACCGGATATGTATAATGGAGCAACAATTTAGAATAGCTCCAAGTAGAATAGTTATTTGAAATGGCTCCAAACGTAGCGTAGTAGTTGCATCTACAAGATGACAGAGAAATTTGCGAAGTACATACGGATCTGAATGCTGCAGACCCATTGACTGAAACCTCTCTCACAAGCATAACATGATCAAACCTAGAACTCTTGGGTGTTAGTCACATGGGGATGTGACCTTGAGTGTTAATCACATATCGATGTGAACTGGATTATTGACTCTAGTGCAAGTGGGAGACTATTGGAAATATGCCCTAGAGGCAATAATAAATTGGTTATTATTATATTTCCTTGTTCATGATAATCGTTTATTATCCATGCTAGAATTGTATTGATAGGAAACTCAGATACATGTGTGGATACATAGACAACACCATGTCCCTAGTAAGCCTCTAGTTGACTAGCTCATTGATCAATAGATGGTTATGGTTTCCTGACCATGGACATTGGATGTCGTTGATAACGGGATCACATCATTAGGAGAATGATGTGATAGACAAGACCCAATCCTAAGCCTAGCACAAGATCATGTAGTTCGTATGCTAAAGCTTTTCTAATGTCAAGTATCATTTCCTTAGACCATGAGATTGTGCAACTCCCGGATACCGTAGGAGTGCTTTGGGTGTGCCAAACGTCACAACGTAACTGGGTGGCTATAAAGGTACACTACAGGTATCTCCGAAAGTGTCTGTTGGGTTGGCACGAATCGAGACTGGGATTTGTCACTCCGTGTAAACGGAGAGGTATCTCTGGGCCCACTCGGTAGGACATCATCATAATGTGCACAATGTGATCAAGGAGTTGATCACGGGATGATGTGTTACGGAACGAGTAAAGAGACTTGCCGGTAACGAGATTGAACAAGGTATCGGGATACCGACGATCGAATCTCGGGCAAGTATCGTACCGCTAGACAAAGGGAATTGTATATGGGATTGATTAAGTCCTTGACATCGTGGTTCATCCAATGAGATCATCGTGGAGCATGTGGGAACCAACATGGGTATCCAGATCCCGATGTTGGTTATTTACCGGAGAGGTGTCTCGGTCATGTCTGCATGTTTCCCGAACCCGTAGGGTCTACACACTTAAGGTTCGATGACGCTAGGATTATAGGGAAAGTATGTACGCGGTTACCGAATGTTGTTCGGAGTCCTGGATGAGATCCCGGACGTCACGAGGAGTTCCAGAATGGTCCGGAGGTAAAGATTAATATATAGGAAGTATGGTTTTGGCCACCGGAAGTGTTTCGGGCATCACCGGTAGTGTACCGGGACCACCGGAGGGGTCCGGGGGTCCACCAGGTGGGGCCACCAGCCCCGGAGGCCTACATGGGACAATAGTGGGAAGGGACCAGCCCCTAGGTGGGCTGGGGCACCTCCCACCAAGGCCCAAGGCGCCTCCAAGAGGGGAGGGGGGCAAACCCTAGGGCAGATGGGCCCTAAGGCCCACCCCAGGTGCGCCTCCCCCTCTCCCCCTTGTGGCCGCCACCCAGATGGGATCTGGGGGATGCCGCCACCCCTAGGGAGGGAAACCTAGGTGGGGGCGCAGCCCCTCCCCTTCCCCTATATATACTTGAGGTATTGGAGGCTGCAAGACACACGAGATCCTCTCCCTCTTGGCGCAGCCCTACCTCTCTTCCTCCTCGTCTCTCGTAGTGCTTGGCGAAGCCCTGCTGGAGTCCCGCGCTCCTCCACCACCACCACGCCTTCGTGCTGCTGCTGGATGGAGTCTTCCCCAACCTCTCCTTCTCCCCTTGCTGGATCAAGGCGTAGGAGACGTCACCGGGCTGTACGTGTGTTGAACACGGAGGTGTCGTCCGTTCGGCACTAGGATCATCGGTGATTTGGATCACGACGAGTACGACTCCATCAACCCCATTCACTTGAACGCTTCCGCTTAGCGATCTACAAGGGTATGTATGTGCACTCTCCTTCCCCTCGTTGTTAGATTACTCCATAGATTGATCTTGGTGGTGCGTAGAAAATTTTGAATTTCTGCTACGTTCCCCAACACCGTAACCATCTATTGATCAACGAGCTAGTCAACTAGAGGCTTACTAGGGACATGGTGTTGTCTATGTATCCACACATGTATCTGAGTTTCCTATCAATACAATTCTAGCATGGATAATAAACGATTATCATGAATAATGCAATATAATAATAACTAATTTATTATTGCCTCTAGGGCATATTTCCAACAGTCTCCCACTTGCACTAGAGTCAATAATCTAGTTCACATCGCCATGTTATTAACACTCATAGGTCACATCGCGATGTGACCAACATCCAAGAGTCTACTAGACTCAATGATCTAGTTCACATCACTATGTGATAAACACTCAAAGAGTTCTGGGTTTGATCATGTTATGCTTGTGAGAGAGGTTGTAGTCAACGGGTCTTGCCATATTCAGATCCCTATGTATTTCACAAAACTTTATGTCATATCGTGGATGCTGCTACCACGTTCCACTTGGAGCTATTCCAAATTGTTGCTCCATTATACGTATCCGGTATCTCTACTCAGAGCTATCCGGATAGGTGTTAAGCTTGCATCGACGTAACTCTTTACGTCGAACTCTTTATCACCTCCATAACCGAGAAACATTTCCTTATTCCTCTAAGGATAATTTTGACCGCTATCTGGTGATCCAATCCTAGATCACCTTTGTACCCTCTTGCCAGACATGTGGCAAGGCACACATCTGGTGCAGTACTCAGCATGGCATACCGTATAGAGCCTATGACAAAAGCATAGGGGACGACCTTCGTCCTTCCTCTTTCTTCTTCCGTGGTCAATCTTTGAGTCTTACTCAACTTCACACCTTACAACTCAGGTAAGAACCCCTTCTTTGACTGATCTATTTTGAACTCCTTCAAAAACATGTCAAGGTGTGTGTTCTTTGAAAGTACCATCAGGCGTCTTGATCTATCTCTATAGATCTTGATGCCCAATATGTAAGCAGCTTTATCCAGGTCTTCCTTTGGAAAACACTCTTCAAACAACCGTTTATGCTTTCCAGAAATTCTACATTATTTCGGATCAACAATATGTCATCCACATATACTTATCAGAAATGTTGTAGTGCTCCCACTCACTTTCTTGTAAATGCGAGTTTCTAGCAAACATTGTATAAACCTATAAGCTTTGATCACTCCATCAAAACATATATTTCGATTCCGAGATGCTTGCTCTAGTCCATAGAAGGATTGCTGGAGCCAGCATACCTTTTAGCATCCTTAGGATCGACAAAACCTTTTATTGTATCACATACAACTTTTCTTACAAAAACTGGTAAGAAAACTTGTTTTGACATCCATCTGTAAGATTTCATAATAAAAAAATACAGCTAATGCTAACATGATTTCGACGGACTTAAGCATCGCTACGGGTGAGAAATTCTCATCGTAGTCAACTCCTTGAACTTGTGAAAAGACTCTTTCCCACAAGTCGAGCTTCATAGATGGTAACACTACCGTCAACATCCATCTTCTTCTTAAAGATCCATTTATCTCAATGGCTTGCCGATCAACGGGCAAGTCCACCAAAGTCCATACTTTGTTCTGATACATGGATCCTATCTCGGATTTCATGGTTTCTAACCATTTGTCAGAATACGGGCCCACCATCGGTTCTCCATAGCTCGTAGGTTCATTGTTGTCTAACAACATGATATCTAAGACAGGATTATCGTACCACTCAGGAGTAGTACATATCCTTGTCATCCTACGAGGTTCGATAGCAACTTGATCCGAAGCTTTATGATCACTATCATTAACTTCCTATTCAACAGACGTAGGCGCCACAGAAAATATCTTTCTGTGTTGCATCACTCTCTGGTTGAAGTAAAGGTTCGACAACCTCATCAAGTTCTATCTTCCTCCCACTCAATTCTTTCGAGAGAAACTCCTTCTCGAGAAAGGACCCATTCTTAGCGACAAACAATTTGCCCTCGGATCTGAGATAGAAGGTATACCCAACTATCACCTTTGGGTATCCTATGAAGATGTGTTTGTCCGCTTTTGGGTTCGAGCTTCTCCGGCTAAAGCCTTAAGCATCGTAGCCCCACACATTAAGAAACAACAACTTTGGTTTCTTGCCAAACCAATGTTCATACGACGTCGTCTCAACAGACTTATATGGTGTCCTATCTAAAGTGAATGCAGCTGTCTCTAATGCATAACCTCAAAATAATAGCGGTAGAACGGTAAGAGACATCATAGATCGCACCATATTTCATAAGGTTCGATTACGATGTCCGGACACACCATTACCCTGTGGTGTTCCAGGTGGCTTCAACTATGAAACAATTCCACAATGTCTTAAGTGATTGCCAAACTCATAACTCAGAAATTCTCATCGATCAGATCGTAGGAATTTGATCTTCTTGTTATGATGGTTCTTAACTTCACTCTGAAATCGCTTGAACTTTTCAAATGTTTCAGACTTGTGCTTCATTAAGTAAATATACCTATATCTTCTCAAATCGTCAGTGAAGATGAGAAAATAGCGATATCCACCACACGCTTCAATTCTCATTGGATCACATGCATCAACATGTATGATTTCCAATAAGTCACTTGCCCATTTCATTGTACCTGAAAACGGGGTCTTAGTCATCCTGCCTATGAGGCATGGCTCGCATGTGTCAAGTGATTCAAAATCAAGTGACTCCAAACATCCATCGACATGGAGTTTCTTCATGCATCTTACGCCAATATGACTTAAGCGGCAGTGCCACAAGAAAGTGGTACTATCATTATTAACTCTACATCTTTTGGCGTGAACATGTGTATTACCACGACCGAGATTCAATGAACCATTCACATAGGGTGCATGACCATGAAAGGTATTATTCATGTAAACAGAATAACCAGTGTTCTCTAACTTAAATGAATAACCGTATTGCAATGAACATGATCTAATCATATTCATGCTCAATGTAGACACCTGATAACATTTATCTAGGTTCAATACTAATCCCGAAGGCAGCTGGAGCGTGCGATGGTGATCTCATCAACTTTGGAAACACTTCCAACACACATCGTCACCTCGCCCTTAGCCAGTCTCCGTTTAGTTCGTAGCTTTTGCTTCAAGTCACCAATAATAGTAACTGAACTGGTATCCAATACCCAGGTGCTACCAGGAGTACTAGTGAGGTACACATTAATAACACGTATATACTTTGTTGAAGTTGCCAGCCTTCTTATCTACCATGCATTTGGGGTAATTCCTCTACAAGTGACCGTTCCCCTTACAATAGAAGCACTTAGTCTCGGGTTTGGGTTCAACCTTGGGTTCCTTCACTGGAGCTGCAACTAGTTTTCCATCCATGAAGTTTCCCTTCTAGCCCTTGCCCTTCTTAAAACCAGTGGTCTTGTTAAACCATCAACACTTGATGCTCCTTCTTGATTTCTACCTTTTGCGGTCTTAAGCACCGCGAACAGCTCCGGGATTAACTCCATCCCTTGCATGTCATAGTTCATCATGAAGATCTAGTAGCTTAGTGATAGTGGCTAGAGAACTCTATCAATCACTATCTTATCCAGAAGTTTAACTCCCACTTGATTTAAGTGATTGTAGCACCCAGACATTCTAAGCACATGCTCACTAGCTGAGCTATTCTCCTCCATCTTGTTGGCAAAAGAACTTGTCAGAGGTCTCACACCTCTCAACACGGGCATGAGCCTGAAATCCCAATTTCAGCTCTTGGAACATCTCATATGTTCTATGGCGCTCAAAACGTCATTGGAATCCTGATTCTAAGCCGTAAAGTATGGTGCACCAAACTATCAAGTAGTCATCAGGATGTGTCTGTCAGGTGTTCACAACATCCACAGACGACGTTGTAGGGGTTTGCACATCGATCGGTGCATCAAAGACGTAAGCCTTCTGTGTAGCAGTGAGGACACTCCTCGAACTACGGACCTAGTTCGCATCATTGCTTACAATATCTTTCAACTTAATCTTTCTCTAGGAACGTATTGAAACAGGGAGCTACAACGTGAGCTATTTATCTACAACATATTTGCAAAGACAATTTAGACTATGTTCATGATAATTGAGTTCATCTAATCAAATTATTTAATGAACTCCCACTCAGATAGACATCCCTCTAGTCATCTAAGTGAAACATGATCCGAGTCAACTAGGCCGTGTCCGATCATCACGTGAGATGGACTAGTCAACATCGGTGAACATCTTCATGTTGATCGTATATTCTATACGACTCATGCTCGACCTTTCGGTCTTCCGCGTTCTGAGGCCATGTCTGTACATGCTAGGCTCGTCAAGTCAACCTAAGTGTATTGCGTGTGTAAATCTGGCTTACACCCGTTGTATTCGAACGTTAGAATATATCACACCCGATCATCACGTGGTGCTTCGAAACGACGAACCTTCGCAACGGTGCACAGTTAGGGGGAACACTTTTCTTGAAATTTTAGAGAGGGATCATCTTATTTAAGCTACCGCCGTTCTAAGAAAATAAGATGTAAAACATGATAAACATCACATGCAATCAAATAGTGACATGATATGGCCAATATCATTTTGCTCCTTTTGATCTCCATCTTTGGGGCTCCATGATCATCATTGTCACCGGCATGACACCATGATCTCCATCATCATGATCTCCATCATCATGTCTTCTTGAAGTTGTCTCATCATCTATTACTTCTACTACTATGGCTAACGCTTTAGCAATAAAGTAAAGTAATTACATGACGTTTAAGTTGACACGCAGGTCATAAATAAATTAAGACAACTCCTATGGCTCCTGCCGGTTGTCATACTCATTGACATGCAAGTCGTGATTCCTATTACAAGAACATGATCAATCTCATACATCACATATATCATTCATCACATCCTTTTGGCCATATCACATCACAAGGCATATGCTGCAAAAACAAGTTAGACGTCCTCTAATTGTTGTTGCAAGTTTTTACGTGGCTGCTATAGGTTTCTAGCAAGAACGTTTCTTACCTACGCCAAAACCACAACATGATATGCCAATTTCTATTTACCCTTCATAAGGACACTTTTCATCGAATCCGATCCGACTAAAGTGGGAGAGACAGACACCCGCTAGCCACCTTATGCAACTAGTGCATGTCAGTCGGTGGAACCAGTCTCACGTAAGAGTACGTGTAAGGTCGGTCTGGGCCGCTTCATCCCACGATGTCGCCGAATCAAGATAAGACTAGTAACGGCAAGTAAATTGACAAAATCGACGCCCACAACAACTTGTGTTCTACTCGTGCATAGAAACTACGCATAGACCTAGCTCTGATGCCACTGTTGGGGATCGTAGCAGAAATTTAAAATTTTCTACGCATCACCAAGATCAATCTATGGAGTAATCTAGCAACGAGGGGAAGGAGAGTGCATCTACATACCCTTGTAGATCGCTAAGCGGAAGCGTTCAAGTGAACAGGGTTGATGGAGTCGTACTCGTCGTGATCCAAATTGTTGGAAATATGCCCTAGAGGCAATAATAAAAGGATTATTATTATATTTCCTTGTTCATGATAATTGTCTTTTATTCATGCTATAATTGTGTTATCCGGAAATCGTAATACATGTGTGAATAACAGACACCAACAAGTCCCTAGTAAGCCTCTAGTTGACTAGCTCGTTGATCAACAGACAGTCATGGTTTCCTGACTATGGACATTGGATGTCATTGATAACGAGATCACATCATTAGGAGAATGATGTGATGGACAAGACCCAATCCTAAACATAACACAAGATCGTATAGTTCGTTTGCTAGAGTTTTCCAATGTCAAGTATCTTTTCCTTAGACCATGAGATCGTGTAACTCCCGGATACCGTAGGAGTGCTTTGGGTGTACCAAACGTCACAACGTAACTGGGTGACCATAAAGGTATACTACGGGTATCTCCGAAAGTGTCTGTTGGGTTGACACGGATCAAGACTGGGATTTGTCACTCCGTATGACGGAGAGGTATCACAGGGCCCACTCAGTAATGCATCATCATTATGAGCTCAAAGTGACCAAGTGTCTGGTCACGGGATCATGCATTACGGTACGAGTAAAGTGACTTGCCGGTAACGAGATTGAACGAGGTATTGGGATACCGACGATCGAATCTCGGGCAAGTAACATACCGATTGACAAAGGAAATTGTATACGGGGTTGCTTGAATCCTCGACATCATGGTTCATCCGATGAGATCATCGAGGAGCATGTGGGAGCCAACATGGGTATCCAGACCCCGCTGTTGGTTATTGACCAGAGAGCGATCTCGGTCATGTCTACATGTCTCCCGAACCCGTAGGGTCTACACACTTAAGGTTCAGTGACGCTAGAGTTGTAGGGATATGTATATGCAGTAACCCGAATGTTGTTCGGAGTCCCGGATGAGATCCCGGACGTCACGAGGAGTTCCGGAGTGGTCCGGAGGTAAAGAATTATATATAGGAAGTGCTATTTCGGCTATCGGGACAAGTTTCGGAGTCACCGGTATTGTACCGGGACCACCGGAAGGGTCCCGGGGGTCCACCGGGTGGGGCCACCTATCCCGGAGGGCCTCATGGGCTGAAGTGGGAAGGGATCCAGCCCAAAGTGGGCTGGGGCGCCACTTCCCCTAGGGCCCATGCACCTAGGGTGGGGGAAACCCTAAAGGGGGCGCCCCCTTGCTTGGGGGGCAAGCCCCCCACCCCTTGGCCGCCGCCCCCTAGGCCCCCTATATATAGTGGGGGGGAGGGAGGCCCTCTGACCCCATGCCTTTGGTGCCTCCCTCTCCCTCTCCAACACCCCTCCTCCTCCATAGAGCTTGGCGAAGCCCTGACGGAGTACTGCAGCTCCACCACCACCACGCCGTCGTGCTGCTGCTGGAGCCATCTTCCTCAACCTCTCCTTCCCCCTTGCTGGATCAAGAAGAAGGATACGTTACGCTGACCATACGTGTGTTGAACGCGGAGGTGCCGTCCGTTCGGTGCTAGGATCTCCGGTGATTTGGATCACGTCGAGTACGACTTCCTCATCCCCGTTCCTTGAACGCTTCCGCGTGTGATCTACAAAGGTATGTAGATGGAATCCAATCACTCGTTGCTAGATGAACTCATAGATGGATCTTGGTGAAACCGTAGGAAAATTTTTGTTTTCTGCAACGTTCCCCAACAGTGGCATCATGAGCTAGGTCTATGCGTAGTTCTTCTTACGCGAGTAGAACACAATTTGTTGTGGGCGTAGATGTTGTCAACTTTCTTGCCGCTACTAGTCTTATCTTGCTTCAACGGTATTGTGGGATGAAGCGGCCCGGACCAACCTTACACGTACGCTTACGTGAGACCGGTTCCACCGACTAACATGCACTAGTTGCATAAGGTGGCTGGCGGGTGTCTGTCTCTCCTACTTTAGTTGGAGCGGATTCGATGAAAAGGGTCCTTATGAAGGGTAAATAGAAGTTGACAAATCACGTTGTGGCTTTCACGTAGGTAAGAAAACGTTCTTGCTAGAACCCTTTTGCAGCCACGTAAAAACTTGCAACAACAATTAGAGGACGTCTAACTTGTTTTTGCAGCAAGTGTTTTGTGATGTGATATGGCCAAAGTTGTGATGAATGATGAATGATATATATGTGATGTATGAGATGTTCATGCTATTGTAATAGGAATCACGACTTGCATGTCGATGAGTATGACAACCGGCAGGAGCCATAGGAGTTGTCTTTATTTTTTGTATGACCTGCGTGTCATTGAGAAACGCCATGTAAATTACTTTGCTTTATTGCTGAACGCGTTATCCATAGTAGTAGAAGTAATAGTTGGCGAGCAACTTCATGGAGACACGATGATGGAGATCATGATGATGGAGATCATGGTGTCATGCCGGTGACAAGATGATCATGGAGCCCCAAGATAGAGATCAAAGGAGCTATGTGATATTGGCCATATCATGTCACTTTTATTATTTGATTGCATGTGATGTTTTATCATGTTTTTGCATCTTGTTTACTTAGAACGACGGTAGTAAATAAGATGATCCCTCATAATAATTTCAATAAAGTGTTCCCCCTAACTGTGCACCGTTGCGACAGTTCGTTGTTTCGAAGCACCACGTGATGATCGAGTGTGATAGATTCTAACGTTCACATACAACGGGTGTAAGACAGATTTACACATGCAAACACTTAGGTTGACTTGACGAGCCTAGCATGTACAGACATGGCCTTGGAACACAGAAGACCGAAAGGTCGAGCATTAGTCGTATAGAAGATACGATCAACATGAAGATGTTCACCGATGTTGACTAGTCCGTCTCACGTGATGATCGGACACGGCCTAGTTAACTCGGATCATGTTATACTTAGATGACAGGAGGGATGTCTATCTAAGTGGGAGTTCATTTAGATGAACTTAATTATCATGAACTTAGTCTAAAATATTTACAATATGTCTTGTAGATCAAATGGCCAACGTAGTCCTCAACTTCAACGCGTTCCTAGAGAAAACCAAGCTGAAAGACGATGGCAGCAACTACACGGACTGGGTCCGGAACCTGAGGATCATCCTCATAGCTGCCAAGAAAGATTATGTCCTACAAGCACCGCTGGGTGACGCACCTGTTCTCCCTGCAGAACAAGACGTTATGAACGCTTGGCTGGCACGTACCGATGACTACTCCCTCGTTCAGTGCGGCATGCTTTACAGCTTAGAGCCGGGGCTCCAAAAACGTTTTGAGAGGCACAGAGCATATGAGATGTTCGAAGAGCTGAAAATGGTTTTCCAAGCTCATGCCCGAGTCAAGAGATATCAAGTCTCCGACAAGTTCTTCAGCTGTAAGATGGAGGAAAACAGTTCTGTCAGTGAGCACATACTCACTATGTCTGGGTTGCATAACCGCTTGACTCAGCTGGGAGTTAATCTCCCGGATGACGCGGTCATTGACAGAATCCTTCAGTCGCTTCCACCGAGCTACAAGAGCTTTGTGATGAACTTCAATATGCAGGGGATGGAAAAGACCATTCCTGTAGTATTTGCTATGCTGAAATCAGCAGAGGTAGAAGTCAAGAAGGAACATCAAGTATTGATGGTCATTAAAACCACTAAGTTCAAGAAGGGCAAGGATAAAAAGAACTTCAAGAAGGACGGCAAGGGAGTTGCCGCGCCCGGCAAGCAAGCTGCCGGGAAGAAGCCAAAGAATGGACCAAAGCCCGAGACTGAGTGCTTTTATTGCAAGGAAAGTGGTCACTGGAAGCGGAACTGCCCCAAATACTTAGCGGACAAGAAGGCCGGCAAAACGAAAGGTATATGTGATATACATGTAATTGATGTGTACCTTACCAGTACTCATAGTAGCTCCTGGGTATTTGATACCGGTGCAGTTGCTCACATTTGTAACTCAAAGCAGGAGCTGCGAAATAAGCGGAGACTGGCAAAGGACAAGGTGACGATGCGCGTCGGGAATGGTTCCAAGGTCGATGTGATCGCCGTTGGCACGCTACCTCTACATTTACCTACGGGATTAGTTTTGAACCTCAATAATTGTTATTTAGTGCCAAGTTTGAGCATCAACATTGTATCAGGATCTCGTTTAATTCGAGATGGCTACTCATTTAAATCCGAGAATAATGGTTGTTCTATTTATATGAGAGATATGTTTTATGGTCATGCTCCGATGGTGAATGGTTTATTCTTAATGAATCTTGAGCGTAATGCTACACATATTCATAGTGTGAGTACCAAAAGATGTCAGGGTTGATAATGATAGTCCCACATACTTCTGGCACTGCCGCCTTGGTCACATAGGTGTCAAACGCATGAAGAAGCTCCATGCAGATGGACTTTTAGAGTCTCTTGATTACGAATCATTTGACACGTGCAAACCATGCCTCATGGGTAAAATGACCAAGACTCCGTTCTCAGGAACAATGGAGCGAGCAACCAACTTATTGGAAATCATACATACTGATGTGTGCGGTCCGATGAGTGTTGAGGCTCGCGGTGGCTATCGTTATGTTCTCACCCTCACTGATGACTTGAGTAGATATGGGTATATCTATTTGATGAAACACAAGTCTGAGACCTTTGAAAAGTTCAAGGAATTTCAGAGTGAGGTTGAAAATCAACGTGACAGGAAAATCAAGTTCCTACGATCAGATCGTGGAGGAGAATACTTGAGTCACGAATTTGGCACACACTTAAGAAAATGTGGAATAGTTTCACAACTGACGCCGCCTGGAACACCTCAGCGAAATGGTGTGTCCGAACGTCGTAATCGCACTCTATTAGATATGGTGCGATCTGTGATGTCTCTTACCGATTTACTGCTATCTTTTTGGGGCTATGCTTTAGAGACTGCCGCATTCACTTTAAATAGGGCTCCGTCGAAATCCGTTGAGATGACACTGTATGAATTATGGTTTGGGAAGAAACCTAAGCTGTCGTTTTTAAAAGTTTGGGGATGTGATGCTTATGTCAAGAAACTTCAACCTGAAAAGCTCGAACCCAAGTCGGAAAAATGCGTCTTCATAGGATACCCTAAAGAAACTATTGGGTATACCTTCTACCTCAGATCTGAAGGCAAGATCTTTGTTGCCAAGAATGGATCCTTTCTAGAGAAAGAGTTTCTCTCGAAAGAAGTAAGTGGGAGGAAAGTAGAACTTGATGAAGTATTACCTCTTGAACCGGAAAAAGGCGCAACTCAAGAAAATGTTCCTGAGGTGCCTGCACCGACTAGAGAGGAAGTTAATGATGATGAACAAGATACTTCTGATCAAGCTCCTAGTGAAATTCGTAGGTACACAAGGACACATTCCGCACCAGAGTGGTACGGCAACCCTGTCTTGGAAATCATGTTGTTAGACAACGGTGAACCTTCGAACTATGAAGAAGCGATGGCGGGCCCGGATTCCAACAAATGGCTGGAAGCCATGAAATCCGAGATAGGATCCATGTATGAAAACGAAGTATGGACTTTGACTGACTTGCCCGTTGAGCGGCGAGCCATAGATAATAAATGGATCTTTAAGAGGAAGACAGACGCGGATGGTAATGTGACCATCTATAAAGCTCGGCTTGTCACTAAGGGTTATCGACAAGTTCAAGGGGTTGACTACAATGAGACTTTCTCACCGGTAGGGAAGCTGAAGTCCGTCCGAATCATGTTAGCAATTGCCGCATTATATGATTATGAGATATGGCAAATGGACGTCAAAACGGCATTCCTTAATGGTTTCCTTAAGGAAGAATTGTATATGATGCGGCCGGAAGGTTTTGTCGATCCTAAGAATGCTGACAAGGTGTGCAAGCTCCAACGCTCGATCTATGGGCTGGTGCAAGCATCTCAGAGTTGGAACATTCGCTTTGATGAGATGATCAAAGCGTTTGGGTTTACACAGACTTATGGAGAAGCCTGCATTTACAAGAAAGTGAGTGGGAGCTCTGTAGCATTTCTCATATTATATGTAGATGACATACTTTTGATGGGAAATGATATAGAACTTTTGGACAACATTAAGGCCTACTAGAATAAGAGTTTTTCAATGAAGGACCTTGGAGAAGCTGCTTATATATTAGGCATCAAGATCTATAGAGATAGATCGAGACGCCTCATAGGTCTTTCACAAAGCACATACCTTGATAAGATATTGAAGAAGTTCAATATGGATCAGTCTAAGAAGGGGTTCTTACCTGTGTTACAAGGTGTAAAATTGAGCTCAGCTCAATGTCCGACCACGGCAGAAGATATAGAAGAGATGAGTGTCATCCCCTATGCCTCAGCCATAGGTTCTATTATGTATGCCATGCTGTGTACCAGACCTGATGTAAACCATGCCGTAAGTTTGGTAGGAAGGTACCAAAGTAATCCCGGCAAGGAACACTGGATAGCGGTCAAGAATATCCTGAAGTACCTGAAAAGGACTAAGGAAATGTTTCTCGTTTATGGAGGTGACGAAGAGCTCGTCGTAAAGGGTTACGTCGACGCTAGCTTCGACACAGATCTGGATGACTCTAAGTCACAAACCGTATACGTGTATATTTTGAATGGTGGGGCAGTAAGCTGGTGCAGTTGCAAGCAGAGCGTCGTGGCGGGATCTACATGTGAAGCGGAGTACATGGCAGCCTCGGAGGCAGCACATAAAGCAATTTGGGTGAAGGAGTTCATCACCGACCTAGGAGTCATACCCAATGCATCGGGGCCGATCAAGCTCTTCTGTGACAACACTGGAGCTATTGCACTTGCCAAGGAGCCCAGGTTTCACAAGAAGACAAGGCACATCAAGCGTCGCTTCAACTCCATTCGTGAAAATGTTCAAGATGGAGACATAGATATTTGTAAAGTACATACGAACCTGAATATAGCAGATCCATTGACTAAACCTCTCCCTAGAGCAAAACATGATCAACACCAGAATTCCATGGGTGTTTGATTCATCACAATGTAACTAGATTATTGACTCTAGTGCAAGTGGGAGACTGTTGGAAATATGCCCTAGAGGCAATAATAAAAGGATTATTATTATATTTCCTTGTTCATGA
Organism: Triticum dicoccoides; assembly: GCF_002162155.2. Lineage (NCBI taxonomy): Eukaryota > Viridiplantae > Streptophyta > Magnoliopsida > Poales > Poaceae > Triticum > Triticum dicoccoides. The sequence continues at coordinate 599,359,598 of NC_041388.1, forward strand.
TAATTGTCTTTTATTCATGCTATAATTGTGTTATCCGGAAATTGTAATACATGTGTGAATAACAGACACCAACATGTCCCTAGTAAGCCTCTAGTTGACTAGCTCGTTGAACAACAGATAGTCATGGTTTCCTGACTATGGACATTGGATATCATTGATAACGAGATCACATCATTAGGAGAATGATGTGATGGACAAGACCCAATCCTAAACATAGCACAAGATCGTATAGTTCGTTTGCTAGAGTTTTCCAATGTCAAGTATCTTTTCCTTAGACCATGAGATCGTGTAACTCCCGGATACCGTAGGAGTGCTTTAGGTGTACCAAACGTCACAACGTAACTGGGTGACCATAAAGGTATACTACGGGTATCTCCGAAAGTGTCTGTTGGGTTGACACGGATCAAGACTGGGATTTGTCACTCCGTATGACGGAGAGGTATCACAGGGCCCACTCAGTAATGCATCATCATTATGAGCTCAAAGTGACCAAGTGTCTGGTCACGGGATCATGCATTACGGTACGAGTAAAGTGACTTGCCGGTAACGAGATTGAACGAGGTATTGGGATACCGACGATCGAATCTCGGGCAAGTAACATACCGATTGACAAAGGAAATTGTATACGGGGTTGCTTGAATCCTCGACATCATGGTTCATCCGATGAGATCATCGAGGAGCATGTGGGAGCCAACATGGGTATCCAGACCCCGCTGTTGGTTATTGACCAGAGAGCAATCTCGGTCATGTCTACATGTCTCCCGAACCCGTAGGGTCTACACACTTAAGGTTCAGTGACGCTAGAGTTGTAGGGATATGTATATGCAGTAACCCGAATGTTGTTCGGAGTCCCGGATGAGATCCCGGACGTCACGAGGAGTTCCGGAGTGGTCCGGAGGTAAAGAATTATATATAGGAAGTGCTATTTCGGCTATCGGGACAAGTTTCGGAGTCACCGGTATTGTACCGGGACCACCAGAAGGGTCCCGGGGGTCCACCGGGTGGGGCCACCTATCCCGGAGGGCCCCATGGGCTGAAGTGGGAAGGGATCCAGCCCAAAGTGGGCTGGAGCGCCACTTCCCCTAGGGCCCATGCACCTAGGGTGGGGGAAACCCTAAAGGGGGCGCCCCCTTGCTTGGGGGGCAAGCCCCCCACCCCTTGGCCGGCGCCCCCCTCCCCTAGGAGATTGCATCTCCTAGGGCCGGCGCCCCCCCTAGGCCCCCTATATATAGTGGGGGGAGGGAGGCCCTCTGACCCCACGCCTTTGGTTCCTCCCTCTCCCTCTCCAACACCCCTCCTCCTCCATAGAGCTTGGCGAAGCCCTGACGGAGTACTGCAGCTCCACCACCACCACGCCGTCGTGCTGCTGCTGGAGCCATCTTCCTCAACCTCTCCTTCCCCCTTGCTGGATCAAGAAGAAGGAGACGTTACGCTGACCGTACGTGTGTTGAACGCGGAGGTGCCGTCCGTTCGGCGCTAGGATCTCCGGTGATTTGGATCACGTCGAGTACGACTTCCTCATCCCCGTTCTTTGAACGCTTCCGCGCATGATCTACAAAGGTATGTAGATGCAATCCAATCACTCGTTGCTAGATGAACTCATAGATGGATCTTGGTGAAACTGTAGGAAAATTTTTGTTTTCTGCAATGTTCTCCAACACAAATCACCGATGATCCTAGCGCCGAACGGACGGCACCTCCGCGTTCAACACACGTACGATTGGGAGACGTCTCCTCCTTCTTGATCCAGCAAGGTGAGAGGAGAAGTTGAGGGAAAACTCCGACAGCACGACGGCGTGGTGGTGATGGAGCTCGTGGTTCTCCGGCGGGGTGATGTGACGGCGGCCCGATCTTTCGATGAGAGTGGGGATAATTATCGATTTGGTGGATTTTGACCTTGACGATCCGGCTATACCGTACCCGGCGATACGCCTCGACAATCGCTAAACCAATCTCCGATGGTTATTGACCTTGCCGTAGGCACGATCAACCTGAACAACGAGGTTCGAGTTCCTGCAAGCAACCGAAGAACCAGCAAGAACAAAGGTGAATTGCAACTGAAATTGCGGATAATAAACTGAGCACACGAACTAGATAAAAAAGTTGGGGTTCCACTGTGGATCTGACAAGGAGGTAGTCCTACACGTCTCGTAGATGAGAATTGTAGCGATGGCTAGACAATACAATGAAACCCGAGTCTAAACCCTAACTTAACCTAGCTATTTATTAAAGCATATGCCGCCTGGGGCTAATCGGACACCGGTCCGTACGGCGACCGAGTGCTGCACGTAGGAAGTAGTCAAATCGTGTTGGCCCACCATGGCCCAAAACGTGGTGTCTCTTGGTCCATGCAACAAAAATCAATTGGCTTGGGTCTTGTGGCGTCTGCTTCCTGTACCATGGCATGCACGATGGATGGGATGGATGGTGCGGTGTGTGCATGCATGCAAGGACGGTTGAGAGCATGCATGCAAAGAGTGTTGTTCCATTTGGTTTAAAGGCTGCCCTTCAATTGATTGTTTGATCCCTTGATTTCTGAGTACAATTAAATCAGAACATGAGTGTAATATCATATTCTCGTTAGCTAAATCATATGTACAAAGGAGCGATAGTACCTGGCCATTTATTTGTCTCGCTCGCGCTCTAGTAATAGGACCAGGTGGAATAACTAATGTAGGAGTCGCGGCGGGTGTAACAATAGAAGAGATGTCCTCATCATCCCCCCTTCTTGAATCGAAGTCGCCCTCGACGGTACCTCTTCATGCTCTCCCAAATAAGGTTTTAAGTCTGCAACATTAAATGTGGGACTAACCCGAAATTCTGCAGGCAGATCAAGCTTATACGCATTCTCATTAATTTTTTCTATCACCTTAAAAGGTCCATCTGCACGAGGCATTAATTTTGACTTTCGTAAATCAGGGAAACGGTCTTTTCGCAAATGTAACCATACTAAATCACCTGGTTCAAACACAAGACTTTTCCTACCCTGACTACCAGCAAGTTTATACTTGGCATTCATGCGTTCAATATTTTTCTTAGTCATCTCATGCATTTTCAATACGAGCTCAGCACGTTCTTTAGCATCAAGGTTTACCTTCTCCGAAGATGGAATGGGTAATAAATCAATAGGCGCACGAGGTATAAATCCATAAACAATCTCAAAAGGGCATAACTTTGTGGTAGAATGAACTGAACGATTATAAGCAAACTCTACATGAGGTAAACATTCTTCCCACATTTTTAAATTCTTTTTCAAAACAGCCCTAAGCATAGTAGACAATGTTCGATTAACCACTTCAGTTTGACCATTTGTTTGAGGATGACATGTAGTGCTAAATAAAAGCTTAGTCCCCAATTTTGTCCACAACACCCTCCAAAAGTGGCTAAGAAATTTTGTGTCACGATCAGAAACAATTGTATTTGGCACACCATGTAAACGAACTACTTCTCTGAAGAACAAATCAGCAATGTGAGTAGCATCGTCACTTTTATGACAAGGTATAAAATGTGCCATCTTAGAGAATCTATCGACAACAACAAATATACTATCCCTCCCCCGTCGTGTTCTAGGCAGTCCTAATACAAAGTCCATAGATATATCTTCCCAAGGAGTGCTAGGAATAGGAAGAGGTATATATAAACCATGTGGGTTCAAGCGTGACTTAGCTTTTTGGCATGTCGTGCAGCGTGCAACATATCTCTCCACATCCCTTCTCATTTTTGGCCAAAAGAAATGGCTAGCAAGGATGGCTTCTGTCTTCTTGACGCCAAAATGTCCCATAAGTCCTCCTCCATGCGACTCCTGTAACAACAAAAGACGAATAGAGCTATCTGGAATGCATAGCTTGTTAGTGCGAAAAACAAATCCGTCATTAATGACGAACTTGTTCCAAGTTCTACCCTCTCTGCAATTGAGCAATATATCTTTAAAGTCAACATCATTAGCGTATTGCTCTTTTATAGTTTCAAGTCCAAAAAGTTTGAAGTCAAGTTGTGATAACATAGTATAGCGTCTAGACAAGGCATCGGCAATAACATTCTCCTTCCCTTTCTTGTGTTTAATAACATAAGGAAAGGATTCAATAAATTCAACCCATTTTGCGTGTCTACGATTCAGTTTGCTTTGACTTCTAATATGCTTGAGGGATTCATGATCAGAATGTATGACAAACTCCTTAGGCCATAAATAATGTTGCCATGTCTCCAAAGTCCGAACTAGTGCATAAAGTTCTTTATCATATGTTGAATAATTCAGACTAGGCCCACTGAGCTTTTCACTAAAGTATGCTACTGGTTTTCCTTCTTGCAATAAAACACCACCTAAACCAATGCCGCTAGCATCACATTCTAATTCAAACATCTTATTAAAATCAGGTAATTGCAGCAAAGGGGCGTGTGTAAGCTTATCTTTAAGAATAGTGAAGGCTTCCTCTTGTGCGTCGCTCCAAACAAATGGCACATTTTCTTTGTGAGCTCGTTGAGTGGCGCTGCGATGGTACTAAAATCTTTCACGAACCGCTGGTAGAACCCAGCAAGTCCGAGAAAACTTCGTACCTGTGTGACCGAGTTAGGGGTCGGCCAACTCTGGATCGCTTCAACCTTGGCTCTATCAACTTCAATTCCCTGCGCTGTCACAACATAGCCAAGAAAAGCGACTCGATCCGTGCAAAAAGTGCACTTCTCGATATTACCAAATAAATGTGCATCACACAGAGCAGAAAAAACAGCACGCAAATGGTCTAAGTGTTCCTCTAGTGACTTGCTATAAATCAAAATATCATCGAAATATACTACCACAAATCGTCCAATAAAAGCTCGCAAAACTTCATTCATTAGTCTCATGAAAGTACTAGGTGCATTAGTCAATCCAAAAGGCATAACTAACCACTCATATAAACCAAATTTAGTTTTGAAAGCAGTTTCCATTCATCACCTAGTTTCATACGAATTTGATGGTAGCCACTACGCAAGTCCACTTTAGAAAACACAACTGAGCCACTGAGTTCATTAAGCATGTCATCTAATCTAGGAATAGGATGACAATATCGAATTGTAATATTATTGATGGCTCTACAATCAACACACATACGCGAAGTACCGTCTTTTTTAGGAACAAGTAAAATTGGTACAGCACATGGACTAAGGGATTCACGAATGTAACCTTTTTCAAGTAGTTCTTGAACTTGTCGCTGAATCTCCTTAGTCTCCTCTGGATTAGTCCGGTACGGCGCACGGTTGGGCAATGAGGCGCCAGGTATCAAGTCAATTTGATGTTCAATTCCTCTCATAGGTGGCAGCCCCGGTGGTACTTCCGTTGGGAAAACATCATGATACTCCTGCAAAAGGTTAGCGACAACAGGAGGCAAAGAAGAAGGCATATCCTCAAATGAAAACAAAACTTCTTTGCAAATAAGAGCATAACATTCATCAGTATGAGCATCTAACTCAAAAATTTCAGCACGTGTAGCTAAGAAAGAAGCACCTTTCAATTTAATTTCTTTAGATGTGATAGGATCAGATTTGTGCATCTTATTAAATTGTTCTAACTCATCAATAACTTTCTGATTTTCATATTTAGTACGCTCAGTATTTGTGTTTCTACTAGCCCTAGCAAGATCATCTTTTAAAATTTGCTCAGGAGACATAGGGTGTAGAATGATTTTCTTTCCTTTATGTGTGAGAGTGTACTGATTAGTTCTACCATCATGTAAACATTGTTTATCATACTGCCATGGCCTTCCTAGTAACATAGAACAAGCTTGCATAGGCACAATATCGCAATCAATAGTGTCATGGTATGAACCTAAAGAAAAAGGAACTCTCACCATGCGTGTTACCTTTACCTTTCCACCATCATTAAACCATTGAATGTAGTATGGTTGTGGATGTTGTCGCGAAGGTAGGGAGAGCTTCTCCACCATGTCAATGCTTGCTAAATTTTTACAACTCCCTCCATCAATGATTATGCGAACGGAACGCTCCTTGACGACTCCTTTGATGTGGAAGAGGTTGTGACGTTGATCCTTCTTGGCTTTGACAATCTAAGCACTAAGTACATGATGTGATATAAGACTCATGTACTTATCGGCGTCGTCAGCGGTCACATGTTCTTCCTCTTGCTCCGGTCTTGTGTCATCGGCTTCATGTGTAGCAAGCAAGGCATATGTGTCTTCATCAAAATCACTAGCGGAGTCGTACTCGCCGTCTTCACGAATGATCAATACACGCTTATTAGGACACTCCTTCATGACATGGCCAAATCCCTTGCAAGTGTGGCATTGGATATCCTTTGTTCTTTTGGAGGAAGCGGACGATGACGACGAACTTTTGGTTGGAATTTGTGTAGTACTTTTTAGTGGTGCCAAAGTATGTGATGCAGAAGTTGATGAAGAAGGCCCCAGTCGAGAGGTTGCAGGTGCTGTTGTAGAGGTGCGAGTGGGCGGGGCAGCAGGGGTGCGCGACGCCCATGTGGAAGTACGACCTGCAGAAAAATTAGGACGCAGTCTGGAACGACCCTGCACTTCATGTTCAGCATGTATAGCAAGATGGAATAAACGGGTCATTGAATGATAATCCTTATAAGCAAGTATGTCATAAATTTCTCTATTCAATCCACCCAAGAACCTAGCCATAGAGGCTTCCTCGGTCTCAACTAAACCACAACATAACATGCCCATTTGCAATTCTTGATAATAGTCTTCCACAGATTTAGATCCTTGGTTCAAGCGTTGTAGTGTATTTAGCAAGTCACGTTCATAATATCCAGGAACAAAACGGTGATGCATTACTAATTTCAAAGCTTCCCAAGTGGCAGGAATATTATTAGGATGTTTACGACAATGTGCTCTCCACCAAACAGAAGCAAAAGCACTAAACTCACTAGTTGCAGCCCTAACTCTTTTATCATCAGGAAAATCATGGCAAGCAAATTTTTGATCAACTAGTAATTCCCAGTCAAGATAAACATCTGGATCATATTTCCCATCAAAAGGAGGCATGACAAATTTAATTCTACCCAAAGAATCGTCATGGCCACGTACCTGAGGACGCTGGTGTCGTCCCATACCTTGTTGATTATTGCGTAGTCGACGATGATCACGATCATTGTTATCATTAACTGCATCAGGATCCTCAGAATCACCATCATAGTTGTCATCTTGGATGTCGTCGGCTATCGAGTTGGCGTTGCGAGGACGGGGCTGGTCGATGACATCGGTGTATGAAAGAGGGTGCCCCGGGTCTCCTGGGAGTACCCGACGAGCTCGTTGCAGACCTGTGTTGGTGGCCGGAAGATGCGGAGCGGAAGTGGAGGCGGCACCTAGACGGGCATCCTAGGCATCAAGACGTTTCATAATAGATGCAAGTGTTTGGGTGAACGTCTCATTGCTATCCTCGATCGACTTGAGACGCTTATCAAGTGCGCCCTCGAACGATGTGAACCGCTCCGTGTATGCATGCACATCCTCCTCAAGGCGTGCCACCGTGGCTTTCATGTTGTCTTCGTCACCTGCCATGGTTAGGACGGAACAAGAACAAAATCACAAGTATATTGCTCCTATAGTAACAATAGTGAGCGGTGGAAAATGTCTCTCAACTCTCGAGCAATTACCAAGCTCTTACCAGTTCTTACCGTGCTGCAGTGGTTGTCGGCCGTTGGCGATGTCAAAAGTGATCAAAAGATTGATATAGCGATTACCAAGGGACCGAACAAGATACGATATAGGAGGTGGAGCTTGGTGAAGGTTTCCTCAACTCACAATATGTGGCACAATTAAGCAAGAAGTAATGCAAGCTGAATAATTGCTCAAACTCCTAACTAGTGCTGGCAGTCGACTAGTAAGAGATAAAACAATCTAAACCTAGATACTGAAACAAGTGAGTGGAAACCGATGAAAAATATGATAGCTCTAAGTAGCTAGATATAAGTGAGGTATAAATGCCGTGTATAATAAAGCTCGAAAGCAGATGATAAATGACGCAGCGATGAACACTGTAGCAATAAAATAATGTCCAGAAAAGAAAATATCAGCCCAAAACAGATGCTAGCCGGCCTGATTTTTTTGCAACTTTTTCTTTTAACTTTTCTTTTGATTTTTTTCACTATTTTTTTGTTTTTTTTTGTTTTTTTCTCTTTTTTTTGAGGCCGGATGCTAGCAGACGTCAGGGACACAAAGCAAGGCTACTGGACAAAGGTGCTACGAGAGCTAGCTATACATGCACTGGTGTTGAGATTACCTAAAACTAGTAGTACTAATGCACAGAAACAGTACGCTGCTGGTGGAGAGTGTTGGGTGTGGCGCGTGTGGAGGCAGACAAAGAGATTTGGATGTCTGGCGTGGTGCGTGTGGTGAAGCGGCGCTGGCGGGCTCTAGCAAAGCAAGCGCGTGGATGGATGGGCGGACGTACGGTGTCAGACATGGATGATTGTCTGTCTGGCCGTAAGCTGCTGCTGTGCGACGGTGATTTTGTGCGATCAAATCATCGTCTGATAAAAATATAGCAAAGAAAAACACAGGCGTCCGGAGGTAATAAGAATCGGAAACAATCGATCACAATATTTTTTTTGATCGTGAACGAGCGGAAGGGATTATGTGGGTGGACAAAAACAGATTGATCTAGTAGATAATTTTACACCCTAACCAATCTAAACCAGCACTAATTCTAGGATGAATGTAACCAAAAATTCAACGATGCAAATACTAGATGCAAAAACTGCTAAAGGCTAAAAAGGTAGGTGTGATGGATGAACTAATCTAATTTTTTTGGCTTTTTTGTGGGTCTATGGGACAGAAAATAACTAATCTAATAAAACTGTAAATCTCTCACCGACGAACCTGAAAACTGATACCACTTGATGTGACGGCGGCCCGATCTTTCGATGAGAGTGGGGATAATTATCGATTTGGTGGATTTTGACCTTGACGATCCGGCTATACCGTACCCGACGATACGCCTCGACAATCACTAAACCAATCTCCGATGGTTATTGACCTTGCCGTAGGCACGATCAACCTGAACAACGAGGTTCGAGTTCCTGCAAGCAACCGAAGAACCAGCAAGAACAAAGGTGAATTGCAACTGAAATTGCGGATAATAAACTGAGCACACGAACTAGATGAAAAAGTTGGGGTTCCACTGTGGATCTGACAAGGCGGTAGTCTTACACATCTCGTAGATGCGAATTGTAGCGATGGCTAGACAATACAATAAAACCCGAGTCTAAACCCTAACTTAATCTAGCTATTTATTAAAGCATATGCCGCCTGGGGCTGATCGGACACCGGTCCGTACGGCGACCGAGTGCTGCACGTAGGAAGTAGTCAAATCGTGTTGGCCCACCATGGCCCAAAACGTGGTGTCTCTTGGTCCATGCAACAAAAATCAATTGGCTTGGGTCTTGTGGCGTCTGCTTCCTGCACCATGGCATGCACGATGGATGGGATGGATGGTGCGGTGTGTGCATGCATGCAAGGACGGTTGAGAGCATGCATGCAAAGAGTGTTGTTCCATTTGGTTTAAAGGCTGCCCTTCAATTGATTGTTTGATCCCTTGATTTCTGAGTACAATTAAATCAGAACATGAGTGTAATATCATATTCTCGTTAGCTAAATCATATGTACAAAGGAGCGATAGTACCTGGCCATTTATTTGTCTCGCTCGCGCTCTAGTAATAGGACCAGGTGGAATAACTGATGTAGGAGTCGCGGCGGGTGTAACAATAGAAGATATGTCCTCATCACAGGGCTTCGCCAAGCACTACGGAGGAGGATGAGGTTTTGGAGAAGGAAGAGGGCTGCGCCAGGGGAGAGGTTGCGGCTGCCCTTTCTCTCCCTCACTATATATAGGGGGAAGGGAGGAGGGGGAGGCGCCCTAGGGTTCCCTAGGGGAGGGGCGGCGGCCACAGGGGAAACCCTAGATGGGTTTGGGCGCCCCCACCCCCTAGGAAACTTGCCCCCCAAGCCGGGAGGGGCGGCTGCCCTAGGGGTGGCGCCCCCACCTCTCCTGGTTACGTGAGATGGGGTGGGAGGGGCGCTCAGCCCCTTATTGGGCTGATGTGCCCTCTCCCCTTGGCCCATAAGGCCCCCCAACGCTTGCCGGGGCCTCCGAAACCCCTTTCGGACACGCTGGTCATCACCTGGTAACCCCGGAACAATTCCGGACTCCAATACCCTTCATCCAATATACCGATCTTCACCTCCGGACCATTCCGGAGCTCCTCGTCATGTCCGGGATCTCATCTGGGACTCCGAACAACCTTCGGTAAATACATACTATTTCCCATAACAACTCTAGCGTCACCGAACCTTAAGTGTGTAGACCCTACGGGTTCTGGAACCATGCATACATGACCGAGACAACTCTCCGGCCAATAACCAACAGCAGGATCTGGATACCCATGTTGGCTCCCACATGTTCCACGATGATCTCATCGGATGAACCACGATGTCGAGGATTCAATCAATCCCGTATTCAATTCCCTTTGTCCAGCGGTATTGTACTTGCCCGAGATTCGATCGTCGGTATCCCGATACCTTGTTCAATCTCGTTACCGGCAAGTCTCTTTACTTGTTCCGTAACACATCATCCCGTGATCAACTCCTTGGTCACATTGTGCACATTATGATGATGTCCTACCGAGTGGGCCCAGAGATACCTCTCCGTTTACACGGAGTGACAAATCCCAGTCTCGATTCATGCCAACCCAACAGACATTTTTGGAGATACCTGTAGTGTACCTTTATAGCCACCCAGTTACGTTGTGACGTTTGGCACACCCAAAGCACTCCTACGGTATCCGGGAGTTGCACAATCTCATGGTCTAAGGAAATGATACTTGACATTAGAAAAGCTTTAGCAAACGAACTACACGATCTTGTGCTACGCTTAGGATTGGGTCTTGTCCATCACATCATTCTCCTAATGATGTGATCCCGTTATCAACGACATCCAATGTCCATGGTCAGGAAACCGTAACCATCTATTGATCAACGTGCTAGTCAACTAGAGGCTTACTAGGGACATGGTGTTGTCTGTGTATCCACACATGTATCTGAGTTTCCTATCAATACAATTCTAGCATGGATAATAAACGATTATCATGAATAATGAAATATAATAATAACTAATTTATTATTGCCTCTAGGGCATATTTCCAACAGTAACAGATAGTTTTGTGATAGGATAAATTGTAACGAGCAACAAGTAACAAAAGTAAATAAAGTGCAGCAAGGTGGCCCAATCCTTTTGTAGCAAAGGACAAGCCGGAACAAACTCTTATAATAGGAAAAGCGCTCCCAAGGACACATCGGAATATCGTCAAGCTAGTTTTCATCATGTTCATATGATTCACGTTCGATACTTTGATAATTTGATATGTGGGTGGACCGGTGCTTGGGTGCTGTTCTTACTTGAACAAGCATCCCACTTATGATTAACCTCTATTGCAAGCATCCGCAACTACAACAAAAGTATTAAGGTAAACCTAACCATAGCATGAAACATATGGATCCAAATCAGCCCCTTACGAAGCAACGCATAAACTAGGGTTTAAGCTTCTATCACTCTAGCAACCCATCATCTACTTATTACTTCCCAATGCCTTCCTCTAGGCCCAAATAATGGTGAAGTGTTATGTAGTCTACGTTCACATAACACCACTAGAGGCTAGACAACATACATCTTATCAAAATATCAAACGAATACCAAATTCACATGACTACTCATAGCAAGACTTCTCCCTTGTCCTCAGGAACGAACGTAATTACTCACAAAGCATATTCATGTTCATAATCAGAGGGGTAATAATATGCATATAGGATCTGTGTTGGAAATATGCCCTAGAGGCAATAATAAAAGTGTTATTATTATATTTCCTTGTTCATGATAATTGTCTTTTATTCATGCTATAACTGTATTATCCGGAAATCGTAATACACGTGTGAATACATAGACCACAATATGTCCCTAGTGAGCCTCTAGTTGACTAGCTCGTTGTGATCAACAGATAGTCATGGTTTCCTGGCTATGGACATTGGATGTCGTTGATAACGGGATCACATCATTAGGAGAATGATGTGATGGACAAGACCCAATCCTAAGCCTAGCAAAAGATCGTGTAGTTCATTTGCTAGAGCTTTGCCAATGTCAAGTATCTCTTCCTTCTACCATGAGAGCATGTAACTCTTGGATACCGTAGGAGTGCTTTGGGTGTATCAAACGTCACAACGTAACTGGGTGACTATAAAGGTGCACTACAGGTATCTCCGAAAGTATCTATTGTTTTATGCGGATCGAGACTGGGATTTGTCACTCCGTGTAAACGGAGAGGTATCTCTGGGCCCACTCGGTAGGACATCATCATATGCACAATGTGACCAAGGAGTTGATCACGGGATGATGTGTTATGGAACGAGTAAAGTGACTTGCCGGTAACGAGATTGAACAAGGTATTGGATACCGACGATCGAATCTCGGGCAAGTAACATACCGATAGACAAAGGGAATTGAATACGGGATTGATTAAGTCCTTGACATCGTGGTTCATCCGATGAGATCATCGTGGAACATGTGGGAGCCATCATGGGTATCCAGATCCCGCTGTTGGTTATTGACCGGAGAACGTCTCGGTCATGTCTGCATGTCTCCCGAACCCGTAGGGTCTACACACTTAAGGTTTGATGACGCTAGGGTTATAAAGGAAGTTTGTATGTGGTTACCGAATGTTGTTCGGAGTCCCGGATGAGATCCCGGACGTCACGAGGAGTTCCGGAATGGTCCGGAGGTAAAGATTTATATATGGGAAGTCCTATTTTGGCCACCGGAAAATGTTCGGGATTTTTCGGTATTGTACCGGGAAGGTTCTAGAAGGTTCCGGAGTGGGGCCCACCTGCATGGGGGGACCCACATGAACGTGGGTAGTGGGGGCAAGGCCCCACACCCCTGGTCAAGGCGCACCAAGATCCCCCCTTAGAAGGAATAAGATCATATCCCGAAGGGATAAGATCAAGATCCCTAAAAAGGGGGGATAACAATCGGTGGGGAAGGAAATGATGGGATTTCTTTCCTCCCACCTTGGCCAACGCCCCAATGGACTTGGAGGGCAAGAAACCAGCCCCTCCACCCCTATATATAGTGGGGAGACGCATGGGAGCTTCAGACGAAGTTCTGGCGCAGCCCTCCCCCTCTCCCAAGTCGTCCTCCTCCCCCGTGGTGCTTGGCGAAGCCCTGCAGGATTGCCACGCTCCTCCACCACCACCACGCTGTTGTGCTGCTGCTGGATGGAGTCTTCCTCAACCTCTCCCTCTCTCCTTGCTGGATCAAGGCGTGGGATACGTCACCGGGCTGTACGTGTGTTGAACGCAGAGGTGTCGTGCGTTCGGCACTTGATCATCGGTGATTTGAATCACGACGAGTACGACTTCATCAACCCCATTCACTTGAACGCTTCCGCTTAGCGATCTACAAGGGTATGTAGATGCACTCTCCTTCTACTTGTAGCTGGTTTCTCCATAGATAGATCTTGGTGACACGTAGGAAAATTTTGAATTTCTGCTACGTTCCCCAACAGTGGCATCATGAGCTAGGTCTATTGCGTAGATTCTTTGCACGAGTAGAACACAAAGTAGTTGTGGGTGTTGATGTTGTTAAATATGCTTACCATTACTAGTCTTGTTTCGACGGTATTGTGGGATGAAGCGGCCCGGACCGACCTTACACGTACTCTTACGTGAGACAGGTTCCACCGATTGACATGCACTTGGTGCATAAGGTGGCTAGCGGGTGCCAGTCTCTCCCACTTTAGTCGGAACGGATTCGATGAAAAGGGTCCTTATGAAGGGTAAATAGCAATTGGCATATCACGTTGTGGTCTTGCGTAGGTAAGAAACGTTCTTACTAGAAACCCATAGCAGCCACGTAAAACATGCAACAACAATTAGAGGACGTCTAACTTGTTTTTGCAGGGTATGCTTTGTGATGTGATATGGCCAACAAGAATGTGGTGAATAATATGTGATGTATGAGATTGATCATGTTCTTGTAATAGGATTCACGACTTGCATGTCGATGAGTATGACAACCGGCAGGAGCCATAGGAGTTGTCTTTATTTATTGTATGACCTGCGTGTCATTGAAGAACGCCATGTAAACTACTTTACTTTATTGCTAAACGCGTTAGTCATAGAAGTAGAAGTAGTCGTTGGCGTGACAACTTCATGAAGACACGATGATGGAGATCATGATGATGGAGATCATGGTGTCATGCCGGTGACAAGATGATCATGGAGCCCCGAAGATGAAGATCAAAGGAGCTATATGATATTGGCCATATCATGTCACTACACTATTTGATTGCATGTGATGTTTATCATGTTTATGCATCTTGTTTACTTAGGATGCCGGTAGTAAATAAAATGATCCCTTACAAAATTTCAAGAAGTGTTCTCCCCTAACTGTGCACCGTTGCTACAGTTCGTCGCTTCTAAGCACCACGTGATGATCGGGTGTGATGGATTCTTACATTCACATACAACGGGTGTAAGACAGTTTTACACAGCGAAAACACTTAGGGTTAACTTGACGAGCCTAGCATGTGCAGACATGGCCTCGAAACACGGAGACCGAAAGGTCGAGCATGAGTCGTATAGTAGATACGATCAACATGAAGATGTTCACCGACGTTAACTAGTCCGTCTCACGTGATGATCGGACACGGGCTAGTTGACTCGGATCATGTGATCACTTAGATGACCAGAGGGATGTCTATCTGAGTGGGAGTTCATAAGATGAATTTAATTATCTTGAACATAGTCAAAAGATTTTTGCAAATTATGTCGTAGCTCGCGCTTTAGTTCTACTGTTTTAGATATGTTCCTAGAGAAAATATAGTTGAAAGTTAAAAGTAGCAATTATGCGAACAGTAGAAACTTATGTCCTTAATGCACTGCTCAGTGTGTTGAACCCCAAACGTCGTTTGTGGATGTTTCGAACATCGAACATACACGTTTTGATAACTACGTGATAGTTCAGTTAAATGGTTTAAGTAGAGGCACCAAAGACGTTTTCGAAACATCGCGGAACATATGAGATGTTTCGAGGGCTGAAATTGGGATTTCAGGCTCGTGCTCACGTCAAGAGGTATAAGACCTCCGACGATTCTCTTAGCCTGCAAACTAAGGGAGAAAATCTCAATCGTTGAGCTTGTGCTCAGATTGTCTAAGTGCAACAATCACTTGAATTGAGTGGGAGTTGATCTTCCAAATGAGATAGTGATGTTTCTCCAAAGTCATTGCCACCGAGCTGCTAGAGCTTCGTGATGAACTATAACATATCAGGGATAAATAAGATGATCCTTGAGGTATTCACGATGTTTGACACCGCGAAAGTAGAAATCAAGAAGGAGCATCAATTGTTGATGGTTGGTGAAACCACTAGTTTCAAGAAGGGCCAGGGCAAGAAGGGATACTTAATGAAACGGCAAATCAGCTGCTGCTCCAGTGAAGAAACCCAAGGTTGAACCCAAACCCGAGACTAAGTGCTTCTGTAATAAGGGGAACAGTCACTAGAGCAGAATTACCCTAGATACTTGGTAGATGAGAAGGCTGGCAAGGTCGATAGAAGTATATTGGATATACATTATGTTAATGTGTACTTTACTAGTACTCCTAGTAGCACCAGGGTATAAGATACCGGTTCGGTTGCTAAGTGTTAGTAACTCGAAATAAAAGCTACGGCATAAACGGAGACTAGCTAAAGGTGAGCTGACGATATGTCTTGGAAGTGTTTCCAATGTTGATATGATCAAGCATCGCACGCTCCCTCTACCATCGAGATTTCGTGTTTGCGTTGAGCATAGACATGATTGGATTATGTCTATCGCAATACGGTTATTCATTTAAAGAGAATAATGGTTACTCTATTTATTTGAATAATACCTTCAATGGTCTTGCACCTAAAATGAATGGTTCATTGAAATCTCGATCGTAGTGATACACATGTTCATGCCAAAAGATAGTAATGATAGTACCACCTATTTGTGGCACTGCCACGTAAGTCATATCGGTATAAAATGCATGAAGAAGCTCCATGTTGATGGATCTTTGGACTCACTCATTTTTGAAAAGTTTGAGACATGCGAACCATGTCTATTGGTATATATGCATGAAGAAACTCCATGCAAATGGGCTGTTTGAACTCACTTGATTTTGAATCACTTGAGATATGCAAATCATACCACATGGGCAAGATGACTGAAAAGCCTCGGTTTCAGTAAGATGGAACAAGATAGCAACTTGTTGGAAGTAACACATTTTGATGTGTGTAGTCCAATGAGTGCTGAGGCATGCAGTGAATATCCTTATGTTCTTACTTCACAGATGATTCGAGTAGATGTTGAATATATTTACTTGATGAAACACAAGTCTGAATTATTGAATGGTTCAAGTAATTTCAGAGTAAAGTTGAAGATCATCGTGACAAGAGGATAAAATGTCTATGATAAGATCATAGAGATGAATATCTAAGTTACGAGTTTTGGCACACAATTAAGACATTGTGGAAATTGTTTCGCAATTAATACCGCCTGGAACACCATAGTGTGATGGTGTGTCCGAACATCATAGTTGCACCCTATTGGATATGGTGCGTACCATGATGTCTCTTATCGAATTACCACTATTGTCCATGGGTTAGGCATTAGAGACAACCACATTCACTTTAAAATAGGGCACCACGTAATTCCGTTGAGATGACACCGTATGAATTATGGTTTAGAGAAACCTAAGTTGTCGTTTCTTAAAGGTTTGGGGCTGCAACGCTTATGTGAAAAAGTTTCAGGATTGATAAGCTCGAACCCAAAGCGGATAAAATGCATCTTCATAGGACACCCAAAACAGTTGGGTATACCTCCTATCTCAGATCCGAAAGCAATAAGGGATTGTTTCTAGAATCAGGTACTTTCTCGAGGAAAAGTTTCTCTCGAAAGAATTGAGTGGGAGGATGGTGGAGACTTGATGAGGTTATTGAACCGTCTCTTCAACTAGTGTGTGGCAGGGCACAGGAAGTTGTTCCTGTGGCACCTACACCAATTGAAGTGGAAGCTTATGATATTGATCATGAAACTTCGGATCAAGTCACTACCAAACCTCGTGGGATGACAAGGATGCGTACTACTTCAGAGTGGTACGTAATCCTGTCTTGAAGGTCATGTTGCTAGACAACAATGAACCTACGAGCTATGGAGAAGCGATGGTGGGCCCGAATTCCGACAAATGGTTAGAAGCCATGAAATCCGAGATAGTATCCATATATCAGAACAAAGCATGGACTTTGATGGACTTGCCCGATGATCGGCAATCCATTGAGATAAATGGATCTTTTAAGAAGAAGACGGACGTGGATGGTAATGTCACCATCTATGAAGCTCGACTTGTGGCGAAGTGTTTTCCGACAAGTTCAAGGAGTTCACTACGATGAGATTTTCTCACTCGTAGCGATGCTTAAAGTCCGTCGGAATCATGTTAGCATTAGCTGCATTTATGAAATCTGGCAGATGGATGTCAAGACAAGTTTCCTTACCAGTTTTCGTAAGGAAAGGTTGTATGCAATACAATCCGAAAAGTTTTGTCGATCCTAAGGATGCTAAAAGGTATGCTAGCTCCAGCGATCCTTCTAAGGACTGGAGTAAGCATCTCGGAGTTGGAATGTACGCTTTGATGAGATGATCAAAGATTTTGGGTTTGTACAAAGTTTATGAGAAACTTGTATTTCCAAAGAAGTGAGTGGGAGCACTATAGAATTTCTGATGAGTATATGTTGTTGACATATTGTTGATCAGAAATGACGTAGAATTTCTGGAAAGCATATAGGGTTATTTTGAAAGTGTTTTTCAATGGAAAGCCTGGATTAAGCTACTTGAACATTGAGCATCAAGATCTATAAGGATAGATCAAAATGCTTAATAATACTTTCAAATGAGCACATACCTTGACATGATCTTGAAGGTGTTCAAGATGGACCAGTCAAAGAAGGAGTTCTTGCCTGAGTTGTAAGGTACGAAGTTAAGACTTAAAGCTCGACCTCGGCAGAATAGAGAGAAAGGACGAAGGTCGTCCCCTATGCTTAATACATAGGCTCTACAGTATGCCATGCTGAGTACCGCACCTGAAGTGTGCCTTGCCATGAGTCAGTCAAGGGGTACAAGAGTGATCCATGAATGGATCACAGACAGCGGTCAAAGTTATCCTTGGTAACTAGTGGACTAAGGAATTTTCTCGATTATGGAGGTGGTAAAAGAGTTCGTCGTAAAGGTTACATCGATGCAAGCTTAACACCTATCCGGATAGCTCTAAGAAGAGATACCGGATACGTATTATGGGGCAACAATTTAGAATAGCTCCAAGTAGAACAGTTATTTGGAATAGCTCCAAATAGAGCGTGGTAGCTACATCTAGGAGATGACATAGAGATTTGTAAAGCACACACGGATCTGAAAGGTTCGGACCCGTTGACTAAAACCTCTCTCACAAGCAACATGATCAAACCTAAAACTCTTGGGTATTAGTCACATGGCGATGTGACCTGTGAGTGTTAATCACATGGCGATGTGAACTAGATTATTGACTCTAGTGCAAGTGGGAGACTGTTGGAAATATGCCCTAGAGGCAATAATAAAAGTGTTATTATTATATTTCCTTGTTCATGATAATTGTCTTTTATTCATGCTATAACTGTATTATCCGGAAATCGTAATACACGTGTGAATACATAGACCACAATATGTCCCTAGTGAGCCTCTAATTGACTAGCTCGTTGTGATCAATAGATAGTCATGGTTTCCTGGCTATGGACATTGGATGTCGTTGATAACAGGATCACATCATTAGGAGAATGATGTGATGGACAAGACCCAATCCTAAGCCTAGCAAAAGATCGTGTAGTTCATTTGCTAGAGCTTTGCCAATGTCAAGTATCTCTTCCTTCGACCATGAGAGCGTGTAACTCCTGGATACCGTAGGAGTGCTTTGGGTGTATCAAACGTCACAACGTAACTGGGTGACTATAAAGGTGCACTACAGGTATCTCCGAAAGTATCTATTGTTTTATGCGGATCGAGACTGGGATTTATCACTCTGTGTAAACGGAGAGGTATCTCTGGGCCCACTCGGTAGGACATCATCATATGCGCAATGTGACCAAGGAGTTGATCACGGGATGATGTGTTACGGAACGAGTAAAGTGACTTGCCGGTAACGAGATTGAACAAGGTATTGGATAACGACGATCGAATCTCGGGCAAGTAACATACCGATAGACAAAGGGAATTGAATACGGGATTGATTAAGTCCTTGACATCGTGGTTCATCCGATGAGATCATCGTGGAACATGTGGGAGCCATCATGGGTATCTAGATCCCGCTGTTGGTTATTGACCGGAGAACGTCTCGGTCATGTCTGCATGTCTCCCGAACCCGTAGGGTCTACACACTTAAGGTTCGATGACGCTAGGGTTATAAAGGAAGTTTGTATGTGGTTACCGAATGTTGTTCGGAGTCCCGGATGAGATCCCGGACGTCACGAGGAGTTCCGGAATGGTCCGGAGGTAAAGATTTATATATGGGAAGTCCTATTTTGGCCACCGGAAAATGTTTGGGATTTTTCGGTATTGTACCGGGAAGGTTCTAGAAGGTTCCGGAGTGGGGCCCACCTGCATGGGGGGACCCACATGGACGTGGGTAGTGGGGGCAAGGCCCCACACCCCTGGTCAAGGCGCACCAAGATCCCCCCTTAGAAGGAATAAGATCATATCCCGAAGGGATAAGATCAAGATCCCTAAAAAGGGGGGATAACAATCGGTGGGGAAGGAAATGATGGGATTTCTTTCCTCCCACCTTGGCCAACGCCCCAATGGACTTGGAGGGCAAGAAACCAGCCCCTCCACCCCTATATATAGTGGGGAGATGCATGGGAGCTTCAGACGAAGTTCTGGCGCAGCCCTCCCCCTCTCCCAAGTCGTCCTCCTCTCCCGTGGTGCTTGGCGAAGCCCTGCAGGATTGCCACGCTCCTCCACCACCACCACGCCGTTGTGCTGCTGCTGGATGGAGTCTTCCTCAACCTCTCCCTCTCTCCTTGCTGGATCAAGGCGTGGGATACGTCACCGGGCTGTACGTGTGTTGAACGCGGAGGTGCCGTGCGTTCGGCACTTGATCATCGGTGATTTGAATCACGACGAGTACGACTTCATCAACCCCGTTCACTTGAACGCTTCCGCTTAGCGATCTACAAGGGTATGTAGATGCACTCTCCTTCTACTCGTAGCTGGTTTCTCCATAGATAGATCTTGGTGACACGTAGGAAAATTTTGAATTTCTGCTACGTTCCCCAACAATCTGAACATATGATCTCTTCCACCAAATAAACCAACTAGCATCAACTACAAGGAGTAATCAACACTACTAGTAACCTACTAGCACCAATCCCGGACTTTGAGACAAGAATTGGATACAAGATATGAACTAGGGTTTGGAGATGAGATGGTGCTAGTGAAGATGTTGATGGAGATTGCCCTCTCCCGATGATAGGAGCGTTGGTGATGACGATGGTGATGATTTCCCCCTCCCAGAGGGAAGTTTCCCCGACAGAACAGCTCAGCCGGAGCTCTAGATTGGATCCGCCAAGGTTCCGCCTCGTGGCGGCGGAGTCTCGTCCCGAAAAGTTCCTCTCTATTTTTTTCTCATCGAAAGACCTCATATAGGAGAAGATGGGCATCGGAGAGCCACCAGGGGGCCCACGAGGTAGGGGGGCGCGCCCCCACCCTCGTGAGAAGGGTGTGGGCCCCCTGGCCTTCATCTTTGGCGTGGATTTTTCTTTATTTATTTTAAGACGTTCCGTGGAGTTTCAGGACTTTTGGAGTTGCGCGGAATAGGTCTCTAATATTTGCTCCTTTTCCAGACCAGAATTCCAGCTGCCGGCATTCTCCCTCTTTATGTAAACCTTGTAAAATAAGAGAAAATAGCCATAAGTATTGTGACATAAAGTGAAATAACAGTCCATAATGCGATAAATATCGATATAAAAGCATGATGCAAAATGGACGTATCAACTCCCCCAAGCTTAGACCTCGCTTGTCCTCAAGGGAAAAGCTGATAACAATAAATATGTCATCATTTTTAGAGGTAGAGGCGTCGATAAAAATAAAATACGGACATGAAGGCATCATGATTATTCTCATAAGAGCAACATATATAGATTTTGTCATATGATTACTTATGTTCAAGTGATGATCTATTCACAATGCAAAAGTATAAATCATAAACCTTATTGGGCTCCGACAAACTATAATCTCAGTCACTGAAGCAATTGCAATTTATCGTAACATCGGAAAGAGTCTATGTCAGAGCTGAAAAGCAAGTCCACATACTCAACTATCATTTAGTCCTCCATAATTGCTAACACTCACGCGATACTTGTGGTTACGGAGTTTTAATCGGACATAGAGAAAGATAGGGGCTTATAATTTTGCCCCACAATCTTTTACCTCAAGGGTAATGTCAACAATAATGGTCATGCTCCCTTACATCCAATT
>NC_041388.1:599381687-599443995 GCF_002162155.2 Triticum dicoccoides
AGGATAAAATGAAAAAGAAAAGGTGAAGATCACCATGACTCTTGCATAAGGTAGAAGATAATAATAAAGGATAGGCCCTTTGCAGAGGGAAGCAGAGGTTGCCATGCGCTTTTATGGTTGGATATATAAAATCTCAATGCGAAAGAACGTCACTTTATATTGCCCCTTGTGATATGAACCTTTATTATGCAGTCTGTCGCTTTTATTACTTCCACATCACAAGATCGTATAAAGCTTATTTCTCCCACACCAATCAATCATACATATTTAGAGCAATTTTTATTGCTTTGCACCGATGATAACTTACTTGAAGGATCTTACTCAATCCATAGGTAGATATGGTGGACTCTCATGGCAAAACTGGTTTAAGGGTATTTGGAAGCACAAGTAGTATTTCTACTTGGTGCTGAGAATTTGGCTAGCATGAGGGGGAAGCTCAACAAGTTAGAGGATCCATGACAACATACTTTATCTCAGATATAAGAAATACATAACTCATTACGTTGTCTTCCTTGTCCAACATCAACTCTTTAGCATGTCATATTTTAATGAGTGCTCGCAATCATAAAAGATGTCAACGATAATATATCTATATGTGAAAACCTCTCTTTCCTTATTACTTCCTGTCGGTGTCAAAACCGGCGGATCTCGGGTAGTGGGTCCCGAACTGTGCGTCTAGGCCGGATGGTAACAGGAGGCAGGGAACACGATGTTTTACCCAGGTTTGGGCCCTCTTGATGGAGGTAAAACCCTATGTCCTGCTTGATTAATATTGATGATATGGGTAGTACAAGAGTAGATCTACCACGAGATCAAGGAGGCTAAACCCTAGAAGCTAGCCTATGGTATGATTGTTGTATATGGAGTTAATTGCCTACGGACTACAACCCTCCGGTTTATATAGACACCGGATAGGGTTAGGGTTACATAGAGTCGGTTACAATGGTAGGAGATCTTGAATATCCGCATCGCCAAGCTTGCCTTCCACGCCAAGGAAAGTCCCATCCGGACACGGGACGAAGTCTTCAATCTTGTATCTTCATAGTCCAGGAGTCTGGCTGAAGGTATAGTCCGTCTACCCGAACAACCCCTAATCCAGGACTCCCTCAGTAGCCCCTGAACCAGGCTTCAATGACAACGAGTCCGGCGTGCAAATTGTCTTCGGCATTGCAAGGCGGGTTCCTCCTCCAAGTCCTTCATAGAAGATTGTAAACACCAAGAGTAGTGTCCGGCTCTGCAAAATAAGCTTCCACATATTGCCATAGAGAGAATAATATTAACACAAATCAAATCTGCTGACGTATTCCGCAGTGCGTCATCACACTACATCCAAGTCCTTCACTCGAATCATTTTCACTTTCCCACCTCAGCGTGTTTTGTGAAGCGGTTTCCTTGGCACGTCTTGTCAAAGCAGAGATCGTGTACCC
Organism: Triticum dicoccoides; assembly: GCF_002162155.2. NCBI lineage: Eukaryota > Viridiplantae > Streptophyta > Magnoliopsida > Poales > Poaceae > Triticum > Triticum dicoccoides. The sequence goes on from NC_041388.1 coordinate 599,383,115, forward strand.
CCCTTTTACGGGATTCTCATCAATACGGACGTGGGTAACCCAACCGCGCCACTTATCACGGCGCTTGGGAGGCAAGCGAGTTTTACTAGGTAGGTGGGGACGCACAACCGCATCCGCCCATATAAGGGGACAAGGATCCACCTTTTGACCTATGCCTTCTTCCTCCTTTGCCTATCCATCTCCTGCGCACCCGAGCTCTAGCGCCCAAGCCCGCACTTCCCACCTCAACCTTCTCCAGCAATGTCCGGAGCGGGAGGCAAGTGGATGGTCTCCTCCGTCACGGAGGGTAAAGTCAAGAAGCTAAGGAAGGCCAGATACCTGTCCAAGGACATCACGCACCGGCTTCCCGAAGAGGGGCAGCTTCTCCCCACCCCAAGGCCCCATGAGAGGGTAGTATTTCTCCCCCACTTCCTCCGCGGACTGGGTTTTCCACTCCACCCATTTGTTCGGGGGCTCATGTTCTACTATGGCCTGGATTTCCATGATCTGGCTCCGAACTTCATCCTCAACATCTTGGCGTTTATCATCGTGTGTGAGGCTTTTCTCCGCGTCCGCCCCCATTTCGGCCTCTAGCTCAAGACCTTCAACGTCAAGCCCAAGGTGGTGCGCGGCAGCCAGGCGGAGTGCGGAGGTGCCATGGCGGGCAAGATGGCCAACGTCCTATGGTTCGAGGGCTCTTTCGTGGAGACCCTAAAGGGATGGCAATCCGGGTGGTTTTATATCACCGAGCCGCGCGATCTGAAATGGACCGCAGCCCCCGAGTTCCGATCCGGACCCCCCACACGGCTTATGTCCTAGAAAGAGATGGGCCTGTCGTGGGGTGATGAAAAAGAGGTGACCGGATTGCAAACATCCATCCAGTCCCTGGTGAACAAGCCAGTCTGGCTTGTTAATGTAATCCAGGTTATGCTCGTCCACCGGATCCTCCCGTGCCAACAACGGGATTTTAATCTGCGGGAGTTCGACCCGGCACAGCATCAAACCCTCAGCAGGCTCTTCGACACGACGTATGAAGACGCCTGGAAGATGCTATTCAAGGGCGCCGAGGCTCCCGCATCCGCTTCCGAGGACCGCGGATACAGCTCACAGCGTCACGCTAGCGAGGTATGCCATCTACACCTTTTACATGATGTTAAGCTTTTTTCATAGTTTGACTCTATGCGGGATCTAAACTCCCTTACCTTTGACAGGCTTGGCAGGCGATATCCGGACCGATTAACTGTCCGGCTCCGCTGCCCGAAGACCCAGCCCCAGCTCTACTAGTGAAGCTGCTGGATCCGGCGCCTTATGTGGTGCCGGAGAAGAAGGCCAAAAAGAAGATGACCACGGGGACTCGAAAGAGTGCCCGCAACATGGTGGTGTCGAACTCGTCATCTGACGAGTCCGAGACGCCCTCCTCCCGCGAAAACAAGGAGGAGGAAGAAGAAAACTCTCCCCCCCCAGCGGAGGGAGGAGAGAAGAGGAAGGCCGCCCCAACGGGGGAGGCCGAGGGGTCTAGGGAAAGGAAGACCCCTCCGCCAGACTACGCCCCCAACGCCGAAGAGGGCAAGGAGGAGTGGCCAAACAGGGCCAAGCGTTCGGCGAAATTGTAAGTTCGGATATCAGAGTAACTCATGATGTTCCTTTGTTGCACAACTTTCCCTAATGTCGAATGTAATTATGCAGTCCGCCCCGGGCCGAATTCGACGAATCGTCGGGCGGCTCCCTAGACTCATCGGACGTGAACTCAGTTCCGCCCGATGTCTCCCCCCGCACTGCAGACGACGCCGAAGTGGCGTCGCGACAAGCTCTGGGGCAGGAGGAGGTGGTCCCGGAGGAGCCGCAAGGCAACCTCTCGGACTCCAGGAGTGAAGGGGATAAGGCTCCCCAGGGCTCTAAGTCCGGCTTTGTGCCGGACACCACGCCGGAATCAGTTCTGGACCGCGGTAGGCGAACTCCTTCCAAGAGGAGCAAGCCTTCTGAGCCGGCGGCCTCCGTCCAACCGGAGGTGCCGGACAACCTGCTGGAGGTGCTTGACGACGCCTCCATCGATGAGGGGCACCGTACTATTATGAGTACGGTGATCCAGAAGGTTTAGTCCGCCAAGAGCGGACTGACTGAAGCTTGCGCTAGCCTTCTAACAGGCTTCGAGGTAAGTAAAAATATGTAAAAATATTACCGCATAGACAGTAGCCCCTGATGCTCTGTTTGGCGTTCGGAAAGAAAAGCCGAATAGAGGATCTATTAAATTTCGCAGGAGTCTAAAAAAAGACTCAATATGCGTATGCAGGCTTCACTGCTATCCACCGCCGCACTGACTGCGGAGGTGGGTGTCCTGAAGCAGGACCTCGAGCGGACCGAGCAAGAGCTCGGCCTTGCCAAGCGGCGGCTCGAGGAGGAAGAAGGTAAGAAATACCTTACAGAAAAAGTGCCTATAAAAAGGCTTGATTGCAAAAAGAGTAACAGGATTGTACTGCTTATTGTAGGGGCCACGACTGAGGTGGCAACCCTTAAGCAGGCGCTGTCTGAGGCCGAAAAGAAAACGGTCGCGGAGCGCACCGAGCGAGACAGACTTGGGGCTCAGGTCGGCGAGGTGCAGCAAGAGCTTCAGGCTCTCATGAAAAAACATGAGAGTTTGGAGCTGGAGTCGAAGGCGCAAGCATCCGAGCTTGCAACGGCCCTAGAGGCTGCCAAGTCTGCCAAGGCCGAAGCCCAAAAGGCCCTCCAAGAGTTGGAGGAGATGAGGAAGATAGCAGCGGGTAAGGCATTCTTTATGCAAAGCAGAAATATAAAAGTGAACTACCTGTTACTTACCCGAATTCGGAGCTCTCCAGGGGCATTCGCAGATCTTCCCCACAGTGTATCCGACGCCGCCACATTCTATCGAGCTGAAGAGGGTAGCTCGACGGAGAAGGTGTTCTGGTCTCAGTATTCTGAGGCCGGACACCCTGTGCCCTTGAGCGACCAGCTGAAACAGCTGGTCGAGCTCCACAAGGCAGCCGAGCAGGCCATGAAGGGCTTCATAGTTTGGCTGTGGCCCAGAGAGGCCCTGCCTGGGAGCTATTTCGGGCTGGTGCGGCGGCTGGTGGAGGCCTGTCCGAGGCTTGAGGTCATCAAGCGCTCCGTCTGCATTGAAGGTGCCCGTCGGGCCCTTGCCCGTGCAAAGGTGCACTGGGGTAAGCTGGACGGTGAGAAGCTTGTGAAGGACGGGCCGCCGCCGGGGAAGGAGCATCGCAAGCCCGAGAACTACTACAAGGATGTTCTTGCAGGTGCCCGTCTTGTGGCGGATGAATGTACCAAGGATGTGATATTTGAATGAACTCGCTCGTGTTTATCCTGTGCGCTGAAAACTTGTTCATATGCGCTAAGCAATGCTTATTGAATTTAAAATATTACTTTATGTGCGGCCGTTTATCAAAAATTGAGAGATGGCCAGTCGTCAGCTTCTTCCCCCGTGCCACTAGTGCTGGGGTGTTCGGGATAAACCTGAGCGCTCTTTTTCCCATAGTTGGGTCCTTCGAGGGAGGCGCTCAGCACAACGAACCAGGCAATCGGGCTATAATGCTTGAACACTCTCACTTAGCCATAGAACTCTATAATTTTAAATTTTGGCGAAGCCCCTAGTTCGGAAGACCGAGTTCGGGGCGCTATCCACGCCTTGGCCGGACAAAGCCAGCTCCTCGCTCGAAGCGACATAAGCCTTTAGGGACTCGAAAAACCTCTCGAACAGCGACCGGTCTCTCGCCACATCATGACAGTCAGTTTTAGCTTTCTCCACTCAGGTGCTTAACCCAGCTGAACCGGGGCACAATCGCAGTGGTTCTCCTAGTGCTACCTTAGCCGATAGAGCGGAACGTAAGGCACCAAAACATAGGAGCCGGGCAAACCCAACTATTGACCCAAATCATGATTCGGAGCCGATGCATATAGTGCTATAAGTTCGGGGTGCCGCACTTGTGAAAGTGTACGGACTTCTCACACCATTACGAGGGGTACTGAATCCCCTAGCGTGTTTGCCGTACCATGGTGTACGGGCGAAATCATGTCATTTAATAAACATAAATGTGAAAAGAAGATAATGCAAAAAATAGACCAGAAGCTAAGCATTGTTTATAGAGAGGCTATTTATCAAAGCCGAACGATACAAATAGTGCAGTAAGCAAAAGATATTGGACTATTCAGTATGTCCTGACCAGGGGCGGGTCGCGAAATTGTATTTAAAACAGGTATACCGCTCATAACAGAGACCACCTGGGAGTTCCATAATGCGGCATGGCTTGTCTGCCTCCCTGGATCTTGCATCGTTTGTGCGGCAGTCGAATTGCCGAACAGGTCGTCCGAAGTATGGAGTCCTGAAAGTAAGAAAAAACTAAAAAAAGAATCCGGCAGCCCCTAGTACGTTTTAAGCCGTATTTTGGGCGTGCCGTTATTGTGCCCCTTCCCTTGTGCCCATGGTATTTCAAGGGCGTAGTTATGTACGCGAGGTACTAGTTTCGCTATGTCGCGAAAGCTGGGGTTGGGGCCGCATTGCTACGCTTGCTCAGAGTGTGCCAGGCGGTCCTGTTGTGGGTTACTCCGGGCGCGCTTGGCAGTGTCTGGCTTTTTAATGGCCGGACTAGAGAATTGCCTGAGAAGGCTACTTTGTACTTCCGCTGCGAGAGCCGCCGTATGCTCCTCCGTACGGAGGGAGCATTCGGTGTTTCCGTTGACCGTAATTACTCCTCGAGGGCCTGGCATCTTGAGCTTGAGATATGCGTAGTGTGGCACTGCATTGAACTTTGCGAATGCGCGTCCGAGCAGGGCGTGATAGCCAGTGCAAAATGGGACTATATAGAAGATTAAATCTTCGCTTCGGAAATTGTCCGGGGATCCGAAGACCACGTCAAGTGTTACTGAGCCTGTACAGTTGGCTTCTACACCTGGTATAACGCCTTTAAAGGTCGTTCTTGTGGGATTAATACTTGAGGGATCTATGCCCATTTTCCACACTGTATCCTGATAAAGCAGGTTCAGGCTACTGCCGCCGTCCATGAGGACTCTTGTGAGATGAAATCCGTCGATGATTGGGTCAAGAACCAATGCGGCAAAGCCGCCATGACGGATGCTAGTGGGATGGTCCCTTCAATCAAAAGTGATCGGGCAGGAGGACCATGGGTTGAACTTTGGGGCGACTGGCTCCATCGCGTATACGTCCCGTAGCGCATGCTTCCGCTCCCGCTTGGGAATGTGGGTTGCGTATATCATGTCCACTGTCCGCACTTGTGGGGGAAAGCCCTTCTGTCCATTGTTGTTCGGCGGCTTGGGCTCCTCGTCGTCGCTGTGCAGCCCCTTGTCTCTGTTTTCGGCCCTTAACTTGCCTGCCTGCTTGAACACCCAACAATCCCTGTTAGTGTGATTGGCAGGCCTTTCGGGGGTGCCATGTATCTGGCACAAGTGATCAAGTATTCGGTCCAAACTGGACGGGCCCTGAGTATTCTTTTTGAATGGCTTTTTCCGCTGACCGGCTTTATAGCCTTTGAATCCGGCATTGACTGCCGTGTCTTCATTGCTGTCGCTGCTAACGCGGCGTTTTTTCTTATTCCGACGTGTCCTGCCACTTTTGTCCTTGGTATCCGAATTACCAGGGTTCTTTGATAAGTTGTTACTGTGAGCTAGCCAGCTGTCTTCTCCCGCGCAAAAGCGGGTCATGAGTGTCGTGAGGGCTGCCATGGATTTCGGCTTTTCCTGTCCCAGGTGCCGGGCAAGCCACTCGTCGCGGATGTTATGCTTAAAGGATGCTAGGGCCTCTGCGTCCGGACAGTCGACTATCTGGTTTTTCTTTGTTAGGAACCGTGTCCAGAATTGTCTGGCCGATTCCTCTGGCTGCTGAAGTATGTGGCTTAAGTCGTCGGCATCCGGTGGTCGCACGTAAGTGCCCTGGAAGTTGTCGAGGAATGCGGCTTCCAGGTCTTCCCAAGAACCGATTGAGTCTGCTGGCAAGCTGTTAAGCCAATGCCGGGCCGGTCATTTAAGTTTGAGCAGGAGGTATTTGATGGCGTGTAGATCATCGCCGCGTGCCATGTGGATGTGAAGGAGATAATCCTCGATCCATACCGCCGGATCTGTTGTGCCATCGTATGATTCGATGTTTACGGGTTTGAAACCCTCTGGGATTTTATGATCCATTACTTCACTCGTGAAGCATAGCGGGTGTCCGGCGCCTCTGTACTGGGCTATATCACGACGCAGCTCGGAAGAGCTATGTCTATTGTGTTCGGCCCGGCCGGATTTGTTGTATCCGGAGTGAAGATCATTGTCACATGCCGTAGGGCGCCTGCACGATCCGTAGATCGATCTTGTTTGTCTTGCCTTATCCTCCAGTATGTCTTGCAGGTCGGGCGCATTTTCCCGTGCCTTAGTTGAGCGGCGTCGGGGCATGGCTTGGGTGGAGGGCCGAGAGGCCTCTCTGTCGCGACCGCGAGGTGGCCGGTCTGCCATGTCATGCGCTGGTGATGTAGGTGCTTCCTCCTCTGATCGGGGTAGCGGCCTGCGCTTCGGGTAACTCTTGGAGGGGCGTTCGAGTTCATACTCTTCGGCCGCAAGGACTTCAGTCCGTCTGTCAGCTAGCAAATCTTGGGCAGCTCTAAGCTGTTGCTGCTTTTTCTTGAGGCTGCTTGCCGTGGCTAAAAGCCTGCGTTTAAAACGCTCTTGTTCGGTGGGGTCTGATGGTATGACGAATTCGTCGTCATCGAGGCTTGCCTCGTCTTCGGAGGGAGGCGTATAGTTATCATCCTCGACCTCTCGGTCTGCCGCTCTCTCATGACGGCTGGCTTCTCCATCTTCCTGTGCCGAATCTTGCTGAGGTGGGTGTTCTTCGGCGCTATCTGGGGTAGTATTATCTCCCGTGCCGGAATCACCATTTTTGCTTTGGCGGGATTTAGAGCGGCGCCGCTGACGCCGGCGCTTTGGCTGTTTCTTGGGGGCGTCATCCCCCGTTGTTCCATATCCCACCCTCGCTGGCCGTAGTCCGGCCAGGGCTCTCCTGATAAAGAGAGAGACTTAAGAGAATTCAGGATGTCGCCAAAAGGCGAATGCTGAAAGATGTCTGCGGCGGTGAACTCCATTATCGGCGCCCAATCGGATTCGATTGGCAAGGGCGCGGGGGGTTCGGAGTACAGGGAGGAGTCCGGATCCTTGGAGTCACGGGTCGTGCAGAGTGCGGGGCTAGCGTTCGGCTCGATCACTTTCGGGATCGTAGCCCCTGAGGTGACGTCCAACCGCTCATCCTCGATTGGCGCAATAGGCTCCGAGTTAGGGGTCGGAACCGATGCGTGTGCGGCCTCCAGGACACTGTCCGGGGCAGAGCTAGATCATGCCCCTCGAGATAGTGCGGCGCGCTTGGCCGTGGCTCGAGTCCGTCGAAGATCAAGTCTCCGCGGATGTCAGCCGTGTATTTTAAGCTTCCAAACCTGACTTGATGGCCAGGGGCGTAGCTTTCGATCTGCTCCAGGTGGCCGAGCGAATTGGCCCACAGAGCGAAGCCGCCGAAGACGAAGATCTGTCCAGGGAGCAAAGTCTCACCCTGGACCGCATCGTTGTTGATGATCAAAGGAGCCATCGGGCCTAAAGGCGATGACACAGAGGAACTCTAAATGAAAGCACCAATGTCGGTGTCAATACCAGCGGATCTCGGGTAGTGGGTCCCGAACTGTGCGTCTAGGCCGGATGGTAACAGGAGGCAGGGAACACGATGTTTTACCCAGGTTCGGGCCCTCTTGATGGAGGTAAAACCCTACGTCCTGCTTGATTAATATTGATGATATGGGTAGTACAAGAGTAGATCTACCACGAGATCAAGGAGGCTAAACCCTAGAAGCTAGCCTATGGTATGATTGTTGTATATGGAGTTGATTGCCTACGGACTACAACCCTCCGGTTTATATAGACACCAGATAGGGTTAGGATTACATAGAGTCGGTTACAATGGTAGGAGATCTTGAATATCCGCATCGCCAAGCTTGCCTTCCACGCCAAGGAAAGTCCCATCCGGACACGAGACGAAGTCTTCAATCTTGTATCTTCATAGTCCAGGAGTCCGGCTGAAGGTATAGTCCGGCTACCCGAACACCCCCTAATCCAGGACTCCCTCACTTCCTATTAATTGCAACAATGACCAAAGCTATGTCTGCCAACTCCCAACAACTTTTAATCATCATACTCTTTCTATGTGAAGTCATTACTCTCAATAAGATCAATATGAACTTTTTGTTTCTTTTTATTCTTTTTCTCTTTTCTTTTATTTACCCAAGATCATGGCAAAATAATCAAGCCCTTGACTCAACACTAATATTTATTATATATAGCTCACGGACTTGATTACATAGAGAGATCATAAAGCAAAACTCAAAACTAGATCATGCCATAAACTTTATTCTACTAGATCAAGATACTACTAATAGGATTGAACTAAGAAAACGGTAAAGATAAGAGTTGTGATTGTGATGTGTTACCGGGGCACCTCCCCCAAGCTTGGCAGTTGCCAAGGGGAGTGGCCATACCCAGATACTCAATTCTTCTTTGTTGGAGGAGACGGCGGAGGTGTTGTTGATGATGCGGGTTGGTCATCCATCTTCCAAGGCATAGGTTCACCATCATAGAAAGATGATCGAGTCTTCGGAATCCTCAAATCTGCAGGCAAACTCATTCTTTTGAATCTATATTCATACTCACAGTTTTGGTTTTGAAGGTCATATACTTGGGCTTGGAGGTGCTCGATCTTCTCATATAGCTTGAAGATGGCTTCCTCGGTGTTCTTGGCATCCGGCTTGTAATTGTTAGTGAACTCCGCGAGCATCGTGTGGCTGGCGTTGATTCCACGCTCCACCATCCCCTGGCACTTGAAAACTTGTTGCTCCAATGCTTCGAGCCTCGTCTCTATGCTTCCGGTCCCCTTTGGTCCCTCTTCATCGCGGATGTGTAGCAACCCATCATGCAACTCAATGGTTTGAGGGTGTCGCAACACCTCCGCGAGGTAAGGGTTGATGACCTTCTCGAAGAACTTGTCCTTGGAGGCGCTTGGGGCCATCATGATAACCTAGATCTGTCAGAAAAATAGCTCGAAACAAAAACAGAGGAGGTTTGCATGATATGGGAGTCAAAACCTTCGGGAGAATATATAATGAATTTTTATCGAGCAAAATACGTAACATGCAAGAAAATGGAGTCCGGAAGGCACACGAGGTGCTCACGAGGTAGGGGGCGCACCCAGGGGGTAGGGCGCACCCACCACCCTCGTGGGGCCCTCGTGTCCTTCCCGGACTACCAATTATTTTTTTATTTTTCTAAATATTCCAAAACAGAGAAATATTGCCCTAAAAATTGTTTTGGAGTCGGTTTACTTACCGTACCACATACCTATTCCTTTTCAGAGTCTGAAACGTTCCGGAAAGTGTCTCTTATGTATTCCTCCGGGGTTATAGTTTCAATAATATTGGTTTCAACATTTATGGGATTACCTGTGATATAATGTTTAATTCTTTGACCGTTTACCAACTTCGGATTTGTGCCTTCGAAGTTGTTGATTTTTATGGCACCGGAACGATAGACCTCTTCGATAACATAGGGGCCTTCCCATTTAGAGAGAAGTTTTCCTGCAAAAAATCTTAAACGAGAGTTGTATAGCAATACATAATCACCTACATTAAACTCACGCTTTTGTATCCTTTTTTCATGCCATTTTTTAACTTTTTCTTTAAACAACTTGGCATTTTCATATGCTTGGGTTCTCCATTCATCAAGTGAGCTAATATCAAATAACCTCTTTTCACCGGCAAGTTTAAAATCATAGTTAAGCTCTTTAATAGCCTAGTATGCCTTATGTTCTAGTTCGAGGGGTAAGTGACATGCTTTTCCATAGACCATTTTATACGGAGACATACCCATAGGATTTTTGTATGCAGTTCTATAAGCCCATAATGCATCATCAAGTTTCTTAGACCAATTCTTTCTAGACCTATTAACAATCTTTTGCAAAATTAATTTGAGCTCTCTATTGCTTAACTCAACTTGACCACTAGACTGTGGGTGATAAGGAGATGCAATTCTATGATTAACATCATATTTAGCAAGCATTTTACGGAAAGCACCATGAATAAAGTGTGAACCACCATCAGTCATTAAATATCTAGGGACTCCAAACCTTGGGAAAATAACTTCTTTAAGCATTTTAATAGAAGTGTTATGATCAGCACTACTAGTTGGAATAGCTTCTACCCACTTAGTAACGTAATCAACAGCAACTAGAATATGTGTGTATCCATTAGAGGCAGGAAAAGATCCCATATAATCAAAACCCCAAACATCAAACGGTTCAATAACTAGTGAATAATTCATAGGCATTTCTTGACGTCTACTAATATTACCAATTCTTTGACATTCATCACAAGACAAGACAAACTTACAGGCATCCTTGAAGAGAGTAGGCCAATAAAAACCAGATTGCAATACCTTATGTGCAGTTCTATCTCCAGCGTGGTGTCCTCCATAAGACTCGGAATGACACTTGCGTAGGATCTGTTCCTGTTCATGCTCAGGTACACATCGTCTAATAACACCATCTACTCCTTTATAAAGATGTGGGTCATCCCAAAAGTAATGTCTTAAATCATAGAAGAACTTTTTCTTTTGTTGGTATGTGAAGCTAGGTGGTATAAATTTAGCAACAATATAATTAGCATAATCAGCATACCATGGAGTACTATGAGAAGTACTTATAACATTTAATTGTTCATCAGGAAAGCTATCATTAATAGGTAGTGGGTCATCAAGAATATTTTCTAACCTAGACAGGTTGTCTGCAACGGGGTTCTCAGCTCCCTTTCTATCAACAATATGCAAATCAAATTCTTGTAGCAAGAGAACCCCTCTAATTAGTCTAGGTTTAGCATCTTTCTTTTCCATAAGATATTTAATAGCAGCATGATCTGTTTGAATAGTTACTTTAGAATCAACAATATAAGATCTGAACTTATCACAAGCAAATACAACTGCTAAGAGTTCTTTTTCAGTGGTAGCATAATTTCTTTGAGCATTGTCTAGAGTCTTACTAGCATAATGAATAACATTTAATTTCTTATCAACTCTTTGCCCTAGACCAGCACTAGCATCACACATAATTTCAAAGGGTAGGTTCCAATCAGGTGGCTGAACAACAGGTGCAGAGACTAATGCTTTCTTAAGTATTTCAATGCTTCTACACAATCATCATCAAAGACAAATGGTATATTTTTTGCAATAAATTAGTCAGAGGCCGAGAAATTTTTGAGAAGTCCTTAATGAACCTCCTATAAAATCCAGCGTGACCAAGGAAACTTCTTATACCTTTGATGTCCTTGGGACATGACATCTTTTCAGTAGCATCAACCTTGGCTTTATCAACTTCAATACCTCTTTCAGAAACTTTGTGCCCCAAGACAATACCTTCATTAACCATAAAGTGGCACTTTTCCCAATTCAAGACAAGATTAGTTTCTTCACATCTCTGCAAAACTCGATCAAGATTGCTCAAGCAATCATCAAAAGAGGAACCATAGACGGAAAGGTCGTCCATGAAAACCTCACAAATCTTTTCACAAAAGTCAAGAGAATATAGCCATCATGCATCTTTGAAAGGTAGCAGGTGCATTACATAAACCAAAAGGCATACGTCTATAAGCAAAAGTACCAAAAGGGCATGTAAAAGTAGTCTTTGATTGATCTCTAGCCGACATAGGTATTTGAGAGAAACCAGAATAACCATCTAGAAAGAAATAGTGTGTATGTTTGCATAATCTTTCTAGCATTTGATCAATAAAAGGTAAGGGGTAATGATCTTTCTTAGTAGCTTTATTTAATTTGCGAAAATCAATTACCATCCTATAACCTGTGATAATTATTTGTGGAATCAATTCATCTTTATCATTAGGAACAACAGTAATACCTCCCTTCTTAGGGACACAATGGACAGGACTTACCCACTCACTATCAGCAACGGGATAGATTATACCTGCCTCCAAAAGCTTTAGTGTTTCTTTTCTTACCACTTCTTTCATTTTAGGATTCAGACGTCGTTGAGGATCACGAACTGGTTTTGCATCTGCTTCCAAATTTATTTTATGTTGACATAGAGTGGGACTAATGCCCTTAAGATCATCAAGAGTATATCCAATAGCAGCACGATGCTTCTTTAGAGTTTTCAATAATCTTTCTTCTTCATGCTCTGAAAGGTTAGCACTAATAATAACAGGATATATCTTCTTTTCATCAAGATAAGCATATTTAAGATTATCAGGCAACGGTTTAAGCTCAAACACGGGATCACCCTTGGGTGGAGGAGGATCCCCTAAAATTTCAACAGGCAAGTTGTGATGCAGAATAGGTTCATGTTTAAAGAATACTTCATCTATTTCCCTTCTTTCATTCATGAACATATCATTTTCATGGTCTAGCAAATAATGTTCTAAAGGATCACTAGGAGGTACGGCAATAGAAGCAAGACCAATAATTTCATCCTTACTAGGTAATTCTTCCTCACGATGTTGTTTACTAAATTTAGAGAAATTAAACTCATGAACCATATCATCCAAACCAACAGTAACAATATTCTTAGTGGAGTCTATGGTAGCATTGACAGTATTTAAAAAGGGTCTACCAAATATAATTGGACAAAAGCTATCTTGCGGAGAAGTAAGAACAAGAAAATCAGCAGGATATTTAGTTTTCCCACACAAGACTTCAACATCTCTAACAATTCCAATTGGTGCAATAGTATCTCTATTAGCAAGTTTAATAGTAACATCAATGTCTTCTAACTCAACAGGTGCAATTTCATTCTTAATTTCTTTGTATAAGTCATGAGGTATAACACTAGCACTAACACCCATATCACATAAGCCATGATAACAATGATCTCCTATTTTAACAGAAATAACATGCACGCCTACCACAGGTCTATGTTTATCCTTATCACAAGGTTTAGCAATTCTAGCAGTTTCACCTTCGAACTGAATAACATGCCCATCAATATTATCAGACAAGAGATCTTTAACAATAGAAATATTAGGTTCTACTTTAACTTGCTCAGGAGGTGTATAAGTTCTAATATTGCTTTTACGAACGACAATTGAAGCTTTAGCATGATCCTTTATTCTAACAGGGAAAGGTGGTTTCTCAATATAAGAAGTAGGAACAATAGGATCATTATAAGTGATAGTCTTTTCTTCAACTTTAATAGGTGCATCTACTTTTACTTCTATGGGAGGATGATATTTAAACCACTTCTCCTTAGGGAGATCAACATAAGTGGCAAAAGATTCACAGAAAGAAGCTACTATCTCAGAGTCAAGTCCATATTTAGTGCTAAACTTACGGAAAATATCGGTATCCATAAAAGATTTAACATAATCAAACTTAGGTGTCATACCTGACTCTTTACCTTCATCGAGGTCCCAATCTTCAGAGTTGCGTTTAATTCTATCCAATAAATTCCATCTGAATTCAGTAGTCTTCATCATAAAAGAGCCAGCACAAGAAGTATCGAGCATGGTGCGATTGTTTTCAGAAAGCCGAGCATAAAAACTTTGCATAATTATTTATCTCGAGAGCTCATGATTGGGGCATGAATATAACATTGATTTAAGCCTCCCGCAAGCTTGAGCGATGCTTTCTCCTTCGCGAGGCCAGAAATTATATATATAATTGCGATCATGATGAACAAGATGCATAGGGTAATACTTCTGATGAAATTCCAGCTCCAATCTTTTATAGTCCCATGATCTCATATCATCACATAGCCTATACCATATCAATGCGTATCCCTTCAAAGATAAACGGAAGACCTTCTTCTTAGCAACATCATCGGGTATACCTGCAAGCTTAAATAATCCACAAACTTCATCCACATATATTAAGTGCTCATCAGGATGCTTTGTTCCATCTCCTGTAAAAGGATTAGCTAGCAGTTTTTCTATCATACCCGAAGGATACTCATAAGGAATTTCATTTTCAATAGGTTCAGTAGGTTGAGGAGCAACTCTTTGCTCTACTGGTCGGGGTGAAGATACCCCGAACAAGCCCCTCAGAGAATTACTTTCCATAGTAACAAGTGACAGTAAATTTCAGCACACTATATAAATTTTTCCTTACCAAATTCCACCTACCAAAGGCGCTACACTCCCCGGCAACGGCGCCAGAAAAGAGTCTTGATGACCCACAAGTATAGGGGATCTATCGTAGTCCTTTTGATAAGTAAGAGTGTCGAACCCAATGAGGAGCAGAAGGAAATTATAAGCGGTTTTCAGCAAGGTATTCTCTGTAAGTACTGAAATAAGTGGTAACAGATAGTTTTGTGATAGGATAAATTGTAACGAGCAACAAGTAACAAGAGTAAATAAAGTGCAGCAAGGTGGCCCAGTCCTTTTGTAGCAAAGGACAAGCCGGAACAAACTCTTATAATAGGAAAAGCGCTCCCGAGGACACATGGGAATATCGTCAAGCTAGTTTTCATCATGTTCATATGATTCGCGTTCGATACTTTGATAATTTGATATGTGGGTGGACCGGTGCTTGGGTGATGTTCTTACTTGAACAAGCATCCCACTTATGATTAACCTCTATTGCAAGCATCCGCAATTACAACAAAAGTATTAAGGTAAAGCTAACCATAGCATGAAACATATGGATCCAAATCAGCCCCTTACAAAGCAACGCATAAACTAGGGTTTAAGCTTCTGTCACTCTAGCAACCCATCATCTACTTATTACTTCCCAATGCCTTCCTCTAGGCCCAAATAATGGTGAAGTGTTATGTAGTCGACATTCACATAACACCACTGGAGGCTAGACAACATACATCTTATCAAAATATCAAACGAATACCAAATTCACATGACTACTCATAGCAAGACTTCTCCCTTGTCCTCATGAACGAATGTAATTACTCACAAAGCATATTCATGTTCATAATCAGAGGGGTAATAATATTCATATAGGATCTGAACATATGATCTTCCACAAAATAAACCAACTAGCATCAACTACAAGGAGTAATCAACACTACTAGCAACCTACTAGCACCAATCCCGGACTTTGAGACAAGGATTGGATACAAGAGATGAACTAGGGTTTGGAGATGAGATGGTGCTGGTGAAGATGTTGATGGAGATTGCCCTCTCCCAATGAGAGGAGCGTTGGTGATGACGATGGTGATGATTTCCCCCTCCCGGAGGGAAGTTTCCCCGGCAGAACAGCTCTGCCGGAGCTCTAGATTGGATCCGCCAAGGTTCCGCCTCGTGGCGGCGGAGTCTCGTCCCGAAAAGTTCCTCTCTATTTTTTTCTCATCGAGAGACCTCATATAGGAGAAGATGGGCATCGGAGAGCCACCAGGGGGCCCACGAGGTAGGGGGCGCGCCCTAGGGGGGCGCCCCCCACCCTCGTGAGAAGGGTGTGGGCCCACTGCCCTTCATATTTGGCGTGTATTTTTCTTTATTTCTTTTAAGACGTTCCGTGGAGTTTCAGGACTTTTGGAGTTGCGCAGAATAGGTCTCTAATATTTGCTCCCTTTCCAGACCAGAATTCCAGCTGCCGGCATTCTCCCTCTTTATGTAAACCTTGTAAAATAAGAGAAAATAGCCATAAGTATTGTGACATAAAGTGAAATAACAGCCCATAATGCGATAAATATCGATATAAAAGCATGATGCAAAATGGACGTATCACCTACGCACACGCAAGATCATGGTGATGCATAGCAACGAGAGGGGAGAGTGTTGTCCACGTACCCTCGTAGACCAAAAATGGAAGCGTTAGCACAACATGGTTGATGTAGTCGTACGTCTTCACGATCCGACCGATCAAGTACCGAACGCACAGCACCTCCGAGTTCAGCACACGTTCAGCCCGATGACGTCCCTCGAACTCCGATCCAGCTGAGTGTTGAGGGAGAGTTTCGTCAGCACGACGGCATGGTGACGATGATGATGTTCTACCGACGCAGGGCTTCGCCTAAGCACCGCTACAGTATTATCGAGGTGGAGTATGGTGGAGGGGGGCACCACACACGGCTAAAAGATCAACATATCAATTGTTGTGTCTATGGGGTGCCCCCTGGCCACGTATATAAAGGAGTGGAGGAGGGGAGGGGCCGGCCCTCTCTATGGCGCGCCCTAGGGGAGTCCTACTCCCACCAGGAGAAGGATTCCCCTTTTTCTAGTAGAACTACGAGCCCTTCCAAGTAGTAGGAGTATGAGAGAAGGAAAGGGAAAAGAGAAGAGAAGGAAGGAGGGGTCGCAGCCCTCCCCCTTAGTCCAATTCGGACTAGGCCTTGGGGGCGCGCAGCCTGCCTCTCTCTCTTTCCCCTAACCCAATAAGGCCCATACACTCCCCGACGAATTCCCGTAACTCCCCGGTACTCCGATAAATACCCGAATCACTCGGAACCTTTCCGATGTCTGAATATAGTCGTCCAATATATCGATCTTTACGTATCGACCATTTCGAGACTTCTCGTCATGTCCCCGATCTCATCCGGGGCTCCGAACTACCTTCGGTACATCAAAACACATAAACTCATAATATAACCATCATCGAACTTTAAGCGTGCGGACCCTACGGGTTCGAGAACTATGTAGACATGACCGAGACACGTCTCCAGTCAATAACCAATAGCGGAACCTGGATGCTCATATTGACTCCCACATATTCTACGAAGATCTTTATCGGTCAAACCACATAACAACATACGTTGTTCCCTTTGTCATCGGTATGTTACTTGCCTGAGATTCGATCATCGGTATCTCAATACCTAGTTCAATCTCGTTACCGGCAAGTCTCTTTACTCGTTCCGTAATACATCATCCCGCAACTAACTCATTAGTTGCAATGCTTGCAAGGCTTAAGTGATGTGTATTACCGAGTGGGCCCAAAGATACCTCTCCAACAATCGGAGTGACAAATCCTAATCTCGAAATACGCCAACCCAACAAGTACCTTCGGAGACACCTTTACGTTGTGACGTTTGGTAGTACACAAAGTATTCCTCCGGTAAACGGGAGTTGCATAATCTCATAGTCATAGGAACATGATAAGTCATGAAGAAAGCAATAGCAACAAACTAAACGATCAAGTGCTAAGCTAACGGAATGGGTCAAGTCAATCACATCATTCTCCTAATGATGTGATCCCGTTAATCAGATGACAACTCTTTGTCTATGGCTAGAAAACATAACCATCTTTGATCAACGAGCTAGTCAAGTAGAGGCATACTAGTGACACTCTGTTTGTCTATGTATTCACACATGTATCATGTTTCCGATTAATACAATTCTAGCATGAATAGTAAACATTTATCATGATATAAGGAAATAAATAATAACTTTATTATTGCCTCTAGGGCATATTTCCTTCACCTCCCTCATCCCTCATATTTTAAAACTGGACAAGTTTAACCCAAACCCGTAAAGAAAGTTGTATTGGGCTGGCATGTCCTCGGGTTTGACTAAGCCCAATTCTTTTCAGCTTTTGATTCTCGAGAATCAACTTTTGGGAAACTTCTCACAAAATCAACCATCGAGTTCTTTTCTGAGATTGTGGTGGTCTGAGATTACGGGATGAGTTTGTGTGTTGACATGTCTATAATGTCCTTAAACTAAAACTGGGTGTTGAAACGATAGCATTCAAATTAGCACATAGTAGAAGCAAAAAAGAACCATTCACAGTTGCATTGAGTAATCACAGTTTTTTTAACCAAGTCATCTTCCCTTTACAGTTGCATTGAGCATTTATAGTAGTAAAAAGAAAATTACATGCTCGGTCCATTCATCCATCCATCTACGAAAAACCTAGCACCATTGATCCATCCATCAAGCAAATCATGTACTAAGCATCTACATACATCCCGTAAAAAAAGCATCTACATACATTCATTTTATCCAACTTTCATGTACAAGAGGGGAACTAGAATAGAGAGATGAACAAACACCGAAGGAGGAGAGGCTCACCAGGCAGCGGTGCAAGAGAGCTGTGGCCGCGGGATGAGCTCTTCCACCGCTGGGATTGGATGATTTACCTCACTTTATAAGGGATTGCATGATTTGCCCCAGGGTTGTTTCAATTACCAGTGGCTCCGATCCCACCCGGCAGCCTCTCAGGAGGGCAAATTATCAAATGGGGAAGTAAAGTGGGGCCAAAGATTTAATTTCTCGAAAATCGAGCGAGGGGAGACCGATCGAGCCGACCCAATCGTTTTCTCGGGCGGAAGGGCATTTTGCCCGTAATTTTGCCTTTAAACAAAGGGTATGCCCTAAAAATTAAAACGTTTTCTTTTGAGGGAGATCCAAAATCGATCCAAAACGATGCTTCTAAGTTGCACTGTCGATTGTGGTTCGATTTTCATAATTCTACATAATCAAATCAAGTTCTTTTAAGCTTCTGATTTTCCAGACCCTGATTCTTCATAATCAGGTCAAAAGAACTGGGCCTAAGAACATCTCAAGTTACTGCCATCCCATCTCAACTCATCTCATTTCTCTGGATGCATAAGCAGCATTTTGTCGAACATCTTGTGTGCGTTCGGCCTCCACGCCGCCGGCGTAACACCGAGCTCAAGTCCGGTCACCTTGCGCTGGTGGCCAAGCGCACTACACCAGTTCGCACCACACACGCCGCCACTCATCGTCGACAAGCGGCAGGGCATCAATGAGCGAGCCGAATGAGGTGGTAGACGGCGCATACGAGCAGGAGAATTGTTCAGCTCCTGAGCGAGGCATCGCGTAGGCGGCGCGTGTCGTGGCGGCGCCCGCGCGTCCAGGCCCGTCGGGAGCAGCAGGCCGGCGTTGCTGCGCATGACGTACGCGCTGTGCTGCATGCTCCCGCGTCGGCTACTGCAATGGCCCGAAGCGTGTGGCGGCGTGCCGATCGACCAACGTCATGTCGCCGCCGAGGAGGGCCACCAGGATGCGCACATCGCTGGCGGCCACGGCCAGCTCGCCGACGATGAGGCAAGTGTGATTACCCCCGGGAAATGCATGCCAGCTGTTCGATAAAATGACTACAATAAAGTTTCAATACCAGCCCAATACCGCTCCATTTTCTGGTTCTGGACGAAACATGTCTGATTTTGAAACACATGGGACCAAATGTCGACGGAAAAAAGATGAGGGATCCAATGTCTACTTGTAAACTTGAGGGACCAACAATATACACTTTTCTCAAAACAAAACAGATATGAAACTCAAACAAATATTCATGTTTGTCTAGATCATGTGCAAGAAGGATATATATAGACACACACACAAGCATGCATAGAGAGGTGTTCTTCAGTTCTTGCATATTAACTGAGATTCATTTTTGCGCTTGCAGCATAGAACGAAGACAAGTTGCGACTTCAGTGAATGAAGGTCTTCGCTCAGGCTCAGTTGACCAGCATTGCTCCATGAGTTTCCTCCATTCCAGGTTACATGAAGTGGGCACTGGCGGCCTCAGTGTGTCACTCAAAATACCCCCTGCACACTCCCATTGGAAACTAATGTTTAATAATTTACTCAAGAAGAGCGAAGGTATGTTTTCGGTTAAATTAGCATATAAATTTACCACCTGGTTCCCTGAACTTGAGAATTACACACCCAGGCACCTAAACTTGTATAAATGAATATATTCAACTACCTAGGTGACTAGTAGCAACTATATATGATTTTGCTATAACTTACTGTTTGGCTTTGTGTAGATCATGTGAAATTAACGAATAATGATGTTCTTTTGTTTAAATGAAGTTAACATAGATCCTGCAAACATTCTCGCCTTTCATGACCTTTCTTTTCAAGAAGATCTCAAGATTTAGCTTAAATAAGTTGTCAACAACTGCTATTTAAGTAGTTTCAGCTTATCCCTACTCACAAGTATATGATACTCATGTTTAAGGACTTAAATGTGCGGTTCCCAAGTTTAGGACCCAAGTGGTATAATTGCAGAACCATGGAATTCAGAAGATGAGATTACCACTACAGCCTACGGATGGAGGATCATACTGTTTCATACCTATAACTCCTCCATAGTGCATGCCATCATATGGATCCTCACCAGTGAGAATTTCCCACATCACAACGCCAAAAGAATAGACATCGACCTGTGTTACCATAAAATTGGCATATTTGAGAATACAAAAGAGAAGAACATGTCAGGCCTAAGTATATTCTAGAAATTTTACAATCTTTTTGTCAGTGTGTGTTAAATTCTGCAAGTTTTTTTTTTCATGAATCAAATAGGAGGAATGCTCTAGTTCATGTTTAAAGTGAATTTTCATTAACCGTTATCCCCTCTATATCACAAATAAGTAACTTTTTGGGCATGCTTTCAGTCAAACTTTTAAAACTTTGGCTGCAAATATCATTTTAATTGCTATGTTTAATTTTTTTAAATCATATGTATAGATCTTTCAGAAAGCATTTCTAGAATATCATGTTTTTCAGTCTTGTACATATATTCCTACTATAGATTAGTGATCAAAGTTATATCTCAAAGACCGTGTCAGTATCTAAAAAGTCACTTGTTTGTGATATGAAGAGAGTATATAGCACTCCCAGTGAGCAGGTCAAATATCTTCAGCATCATGCCACAGTTTGAACAATGTTATACATTCATATAACTGATAAGTATGTCGTATAACCTTTGTGCATGAATGTCAAGTGAAATTGTGAAACAAACACAATGCTATAATTTGGGTTCTTCGTAATTTGTAGCACCTTCACACTTCCAAGTCATTAAAAAGATTCATCATAATACCTTTTCAGATACTTTTGTGCCACTCATTGTCAACAATTCTGGGGCCATCCATGGAAGAGTTCCTCTCATTCCACCAGAAACCATGGTGGCTTGTTTCATCTTTGATAAACCAAAATCGGCAACCTGCAGTCATTATTTCTCTATTATGCCCTTCATTTATATGCAGAAGTCCGTCATATGTATTTCATAAATGTGTATCATTTTGCTTCACCCATTTGCATTTCATATTTAAAATTAAGAAAATACATATGGTATTTTTTTTGCGGGGTAATACGTATGGTATTTGAATACTGGTGTTGTGGCATACCTTGCATATGGGACGAGAGGGATCCTTAACATTCACTAGCAAGTTATCGCATTTCAGATCGAAATGGACAATGTCCTTGGAGTGCAAATATTCCATTCCAATGGCGGCATCCATTGCAACAAGTACCCTCTTGCGCCAATCGAGATATTTGTCCTTGCGACTGAGTACTTTCTTCAGAGATCCATTGACCATGAATTCTGTTACAGTAGCTAATGTCCCCCCTGGCCCATTATTCACAACCCCGTAAAGTGCCAGAATATTCGGATGGTGAAGTTTTGAGATGATAGCAGCCTCTCTCCAAAATTCTGTTATCTGCATGATATTATATGTTTAATGATGGATATATGCTGCATTTCTGGCTTTCAACCCTTTGCATTTTTCTAAAAGGGATTAAGTTTTGTTCAGTTTGCTCTCTACTACTCCAGTTTTTAACAGATGCAATTGGTATGGCTTACCAGTTTATCTGCCTGTGATGATTGGTATGAAAAACAGCTGTTGTTTATCCGTTTAATGGCAACATCTGTTCCCCTCCATTTTCCATGAAAAACAGTTCCAAATGCTCCGGCACCCATCTCACGGAGATCTTCGAGGTCATCGTTGCTTATTATCTGCCATTTGTATGACATCAACTTTAGGAAGAAGTCCTTGTATAATGAAAAAGGTAGGAAATGTGTGCGAATGATATTCACTGATAAATGCCTTGCTTATTGCTCTGACACAAAATTTCCTATGTCACAGACTACTGCATGTGAAGTTAATTACAAACCTGGACATTACTCATAAGATCTCTGCCCAACACTGCATTTGCAGGCAGAGATTTTTCACTGCTCTTGGTTTCACGTAGCTGAGAGTAGAAGACAAGTCAGAAGTTATACGGTGAATCGTTTTCATCATATTGTACCATTTGAAACATGGGGTGCAGATATGATGACATACCTCAGCCTCTGGGATTGATGGTGCAGCATTTTCTTCAGCTTCATGCAATGGAGCTCTGATTTGAGGATTAATGATGCCAGTGCCAACCGAGCGAAATCGAGTGATTTCTGATGAATGCTCATCTGTTGTTGGACTGCTGGGTCGTTCTTGTATTGTATCACTCGAAGCACGTACAAGAGTATTTGGTTGCAGATTTATCCTTTTGTCTAAAGGTGTAGAAGCAAAAGGAAGTACCGATGTTGCAGGACCTGCAGGTTGGTTCTTCTGGATGCTGTTGGTTGGAACTGACCTCTCCGGATACTGCAAGTTTGCACTGACGTTGCCGCCAGGACTAGTGGATTCATGACTAGGTTCAGATATCTCCATCCTGTTGTGCGGCTGGAAATTAGTGTTCTTCCTTAGTGAATTTGATGGCTGCGTCGTCACACTACTGTTGTCCAATGGTATCTGAAGCTGTTTCCTTGGTGATATTTTTTCCTGTGCCCCAGTAGTTCTGTAAGTGTCTGTGGTAGTCTGTTGATGCTGCACCGTGGATTCAGAAGGCGCAGATGCACCAGGGGAAGCTTTACTAGTCTTTCTGGCTGCAGAGATCATGCTATCTTCGTTACCTTGTGCCTTATAATACTGGTTGATCATCCGTCTCTGGGTACTTGGGGGAGTCCTCTCCAGCTGACCACCTGCTATCACTGGCGGTACCGCGATGCTCTGCAAGGGCTTGCTTTTGATGGGCACTGAAGCTTCCTCTGTTCTGCCTGCCGGCGGCCCTGCTTCCACACCGATGCCAAACATCAGCTGGTCCAGGTCATTGGCCGAGGATCTACCGATGCTGTGTGCTCTCGGCTCATAACCTGGTGTGGTGATGATCCCATTGACAAGAGCGATGAACTGCGCCTCTTTCTCGGCATCGGATGAGCCTTGTACCACGAAACGCACGTGGCGCTCATCGTCCTTGCGAGAGAAGAGGTACATGTTGATAATTTCTCTGTTTTCCTCTAGCACAATGCACTCATCAATCATATGCCGGAGGTCATCATCGGAGGTGATGGAGATGAGCATGCTCAGTTGCTCCCCTGGTAGGTGGTACTTTATTGTGTGGGCTCTCCTTATTAGCCTTGTTGTCTTGCTGACCAACTCTTGCCAAGAAATGTCCTGGCTAATTTTCATCAGATGCCTGTCACCACCGATGTACCGGAGCTCGCCGTCGCTTGGCCTTGGCAAGAAAGTGCCACCGAAGTTGCAGATAAGCTTTACCTTCATTGATTTAACATCGTAGTAATCTCGAGGGAGCTGTCTGCTGGTGAAACTCAGTGGACCAGATGTTGGCGGATTCTTTGGTCCTTTCAGGTCAGAAATGTTAAATTGTTCCACCCAGTCCATGTTGCTGGTGTGGTGCTGTTCTCCTTGACGGTAATCAGAACGATGGACTACTTGTGTTTGCTCTCTCTTGCATAAATTCAGAAGAAATTTCTCACCAATCTGTCAGAACTAGCTCAGTACATGGCGTTGGTCCTATTTTACCAAGAACTTTATAGACCTAGGATATACAGTCTGTCAGAATAAATTTCTCCTTTTATTTGTGTTATAACTTATAAGAATCTGAGGCGGTTAAAACTAAGATATGCAAAGATTACATAAGCTCAAGAGAAAAGGAACCCACAATTAAACGAGAAGAAAGGTAACTAACCTGTAGAGAGTTCAGGCTTCTACTGGGACTCAAAACTTCATGGTTGCCAACAGCTTCATATTTTTGCCTCAGTGCCAGTGGTGTTTGAGATACTAATATGACGAACAGGTGAGTGGATTCAGGTATAGAAAGATTGTTTCTGAGGGAAGTTGGATTGGAGTTGGTGAGTTGCTGACTCACCTTTGAAGCAATGAGTGGATGGTGTCTGCAACACCTACGTTTTGTTACTAACAATATTTGTCATGTGGACTGTTGAACAAGATTCCATCATCAGCTGCCACTTAACCTGGGGCAAGGGGCGGCCCCTGAAACCTTTGTTGTCGTTGTCAAATGGCAACAGGATATGAACCATCGTCACTATATGGCCGCCCATAGCCCAGTTGCATTTGTCATTTTGTTTCTTCTTCTTCTTTAAAATGGGGCCGTCCCTGCTGAAACTTGGCTTCCGGTTGTTGATAACATATTTATTATCAAATACGCATGTTGCAGCTGCAGGCGAGGAGTGGCTGTCATGCATTGGTATTCTATAAGGTTGAAAGCTTGAACGTTTCTTTCCCAGGTAAAAGTAATGTTTCTGGTTGACCTATGACTTTTTTACCAACAGTCTCAACATTTGTTCTCCTTTCACTTTTGTATCGATTGTGTTATCTTGGACGTAGTTTTCTTCGTTGTTACTTTGTTAGCTAACTAAGAATGGAAGAATGGTACTCCTCCTTTGGCTGCTTTGCTCCATTCTTTTACGGTAGATGATTATCACATTAAATGCGCGATTCCACTGCCATCTCTTGGGATTCCTTTCGTACTATGTTATTTGCTCCAAAAGGCGTTACCTGAGGAATATCGACAAAAAGAGGTGCGTGAGCGCGGTAAAATCTTCTTGGCCCATTAGGTCCACTTTTGTATCGTTTGTGTTATCTTCGACGTAGTTTTCTTCGTTGTTACTTTGTTAGCTAACTAAGAATGGAAGAATGGTACTCCTCCTTTGGCTGCTTTGCTCCATTCTTTTACGGTAGATGATTATTATATTAAATACGTGATTCCACTGCCATTTCTTGGGATTCCTTTCGTACTATGTTACTCCCTCCGTTCCTTGATATAAGGTGTATAGATTTTTTAAAAGAAGTTCAAAATATAAGGTGTCTTGCGTTGCACCACTCGTTTGAATAATTTTTTAGGGATTTGATTACATTTACTTATATTAGGCAAACTCCTCTATTTTCTCATGTCAATTAGTCAGGTGTAATCTCGCCCAAAACTTGTGAAATTTTCACTCCACGTGCGTTCTTTAATTTTCGTGCCAAAAACTATACACCCTATATTTAGGAACGGAGGGAGTATTTGGTAAAATCTCACAAAGCCTACCATGTTGGCACAAAATAACTGTCAAAATCATCACATAATTTGGACCCATCGGCAAGGTGTAGGATCGATTTCCCCATTGGTCACCGCACCATTGATGTCGAGTAGGTTATGGACGAACAGACGAAGCTGGTAATTGAGGCAGCATCACTGATAGTTGTGATTCATGCATGGCTTATGTTGATCCACAAGAGAGTTGTTCGTCGCAGTGACAAGCCTGTTATCTGTTATGCTCCAATGTTAACCCGGGATCAAGAAAGGATAACAAATCTGAACTACATCTACAACTGAAGTGAAACAAAGGCTTTGTGGATACTAAGAATGAAAAGAGCACCTTTAGCCAGGCTTGTGCAAACCTTCAGGAGTAGGGGGCTGCTACAAGATAGCATTCACACCTATGTGGAAGAGGAAGTTGCCATGTTTCTCCATGTTGTCGGTCGTAACCAGAGGTTCAGGGTTATCCACAACACGTTCAGGAGATCAATGGAGACCATTTCCAGGTACTTCAGGCAAGTGTTGTATGCTCAGGGGTAACTTGGAGGAAAGATGATCAGCTCACCAACCGTCCGGACTCCTAGCAAGATTCACACTAGCCCAAGATGGTATCCATATTTCAAGGTGAGCACTAACAATATGTAGTTCATGCCTTGACATGCTTCTATTATTATGCTATAGCCATAACACAATCTTGTAATGCCATTTCAGGGTTGCATTGGGGCAATAGATGGTACTCAAGTCACTGCTAGAGTGCCAGGTCATAGTCTGCAACATACAGGGGGAGAAAGCACTACACAAGTCGGAATATTCTTGCTGATGTTGACTTCGATCTGAAGTTCACATATGTGTTGGCTGTCTGGGAAGGACCGGCACATGATGCTAACATTCCAAGTTACAACATGACTAGACCTGATGGCATCAATATCCCCGATGGCAAGTTCTACCTAGGAGATGCTGGCTATGCATGTCGGCCAGGTGTTCTTCCACCCTTGAGGAAAACCAGGTGCCATCTGAATGAGTTCTTTGGTAGGAACTATCCTAGGACTCCATAGGAATTGTTTAATACCAGACACTCCTGTTGGGAAACGTTGCATGGAAAACAAAAAAAAAATTACGCACATGCAAGATCTATCCATGGAGATGCATAGCAACGAGAGGGGAGAGTGTGTCTACTTACCCTCGTAGACCGTAACCGAAAGCGTTTAGTAACGCAGTTGATGTAATCGAACTTCTTCGCGATCCAACCGATCGAGTACCGAACGTACACCACCTCCGTGTTCAGCACACGTTCAGCTCGGTGACGTCCTCCGCCTTCTTGATCCAACAAGACGGCGTGGTAGAGGATGAGTTCCGGCAGCACGACGGCGTGGTGACGGTGATGATGAAGTGATCTCCGCAGGGCTTCGCCTAAGCACTACGAAAATATGATCGAGGATGTAAATGATGGAGGGAGACACTGCACACGGCTAAGCAATTGTTCTGGGTGTGCTAGGCGCCCCTCCCACATATATATATAGGTGGGAAGGAGAGGGAGAGGCCAAGGGGCGCCCCAAGTAAGCCCGAATCCTACTCGGGCTTGCCCTAGGCCGCCCCCTTTCCTTCTTTTGGCGTCAAGGGGAAGGAAGGAGGAGGTGCCCCCCTTCCTTTCTCCCACAAGGGGGGGGGGAAGCCAGGAGGAGGTGGCCCCCCTTTCCTTCTTTTAGGGTCGGCGGCCAGGGAGAGGGTGCGCCAGCCCCTCTGTGGGCTGGTATGCGCCTCTCCTTGGCCCATTAGGCCCATAGACCTCCCGGAACCCCTTCCGGTGATCCGATGACTACTCGGTGCACTCCAAAACTATTCTGGTATCCGAATATTGTCGTCCTATATATCAATCTTTACCTCTCGACCATTTCGAGACTCCTCGTCATGTCCATGATCTCATCCACGACTCTGAACAACATTCAGTCACCAAATCATATAACTCATATAACACTATATCATCAACGAACGTTAAGTGTGCGGACCCTACGAGTTCGAGAATTATGTAGACATGACCGAGACACCTCTCCGGTCAATAACCAATAGCGGAACCTGGATGCCCATATTGGCTCCTACATATTCTACGAAGATCTTTATCGGTCGAACCGTTATGACAACATACGTAATTCCCTTTGTCCATCTGTATGTTACTTGCCCGAGGTTAGATCGTCAGTATCTTCATACCTAGTTCAATCTCGCTACCGGCAAGTCTCTTTACTCGTTCCGTAATACATCATCTTGCAACTAACTATTTAGTCACTTTGCTTGCAAGGCTTCTTATGATGTGTATTACCGAGAGGGCCCACAGATACCTCTCTGATACACGGAGTGACAAATCCTAATCTCGATCAATGCCAACTCAACAAACACCTTCGAAGATACCTGTAGAGCATCTTTATGATCACCCAGTTAAGTTGTGACGTTTGATAGCACACATGGTATTCCTCCGGTATCCGGGAGTTGCATAATCTCATAGTCGAAGGAATATGTATTTGACATTAAGAAAGCAATAGCAATAAACTGAACGATCATATGCTAAGCTAAAGGATGTGTCTTGTCCATCACATCATTCTCCTAATGATGTGATCCCATTATCAAATGACAACTCATGTCTATGGTTAGGAAACCTTAACCATCTTTGATCAACGAGCTAGTCTAGTAGAGGCTCACTAGGGACACGCGATTTGTTTATGTATCCACACATGTATTTAAGTTCTTGGTCAATATAATTATAGCATGAATAATAAATCTTTATCATGATTTAGGAAAGTAATAATAACTATTTTATTATTGCCTCTAGGGCATATTTCCATCAACTCTAGCCTTCGAGTTACGGTTGAAAGTGCATTTGGAGCTCTGAAGAATAGGTTTAAGATCCTGGATCAGAATCCACCGCACACTTTCCCCATTCAGATTAAGTTTGTTCTTACTTGTTGCATTCTATATAACTGGACCCTATAATGGGGTTGTGCTGAACTGGTGTCGGGGGAGGAAGAGGTGATGCCTGACGATGTTGTCAGCTCCGGCCATGGCGTGGAGGCATTTGACAACGAAGCTTGAAAGAGCAAAAGGATGAAGTGGGCACAGTCAATGTGGGATAAAAGAGGCCAGACAAGGATCTGAAGAAGAAGAAGACGAGCAACAGTAGTAGAAGAAGAAGAACTGCGATTTGTTTCCTAACTAGGACCGAAACTATATCCACACCACTAGTGAGAAATTGTGATAGTACCTTATGCAGTTTGCAACCAAATACCGTGTAGTTTGTGCACCCAATGCAACGCAAGAAACCAAACGGGAGGTTAATATTTGTTCCCTTGTGCAACCAGCCTATATGCGGACAACCAAACTATAAGTAGATGCTGGTTTTTGGCTGCTTTATCTCAGCCAGGCCCAGCTGAGGCACACACGCAAAGAGGCAAAAAAAGTGCAGATAACTAAACACATCCAATACAAGTCGCCCTAAGCAAAGTGATTGAATAGTTTGATTGTAAAGCCAGAGATAGGGGATGGGGTGGGCACATATCAAATCTTACTCAAGATGATGCGTCGACTCTGTCTCTCGCAGATGCTCATAGGGGATGGGGTGTGTGTGCGTGCGTTCAAAAATGTGAGTGTATGTGCATATGTATGAGCGTGTGTATTGTGCTAAAAGAAATGGTACTATACCCCCGAGTTGGAACATGATCTCAGAATTCAAAAGTATTGCATTCCGCTGCCCCGCGGGCACGGCACGATGTTTTCCATTACGATCTCTGGTTTGGCAGCAGCAAACACCAATTTGGTCTCAGGAGAGTCTCTCCTCCAGCACCAAACACCAGAACCAGAACGGGCAGCTGCGCACGTTCCCCAATCCCTCTCCCACCACCCACCTACCCAAATCCCAGCCTTCCTAAAACCCTAGGCCGCCGCCGCCGTCCATCGGTCGCACCTCCTTGCAGCGTCCCCGCTTGGGGGGCCGCGGCAGCTGGCGGTCCTCCACGGTCCGCATGGCGTTCCGCGAGGATGGCTCGTCCATGGCCATCGTGGGCGCCACTAGCACGGTGGGGCGGGAGTTCCTGTGCGTCACCACCGAAGCAAATATCTCTTTTAAATGAAATACCTCGGTTTAAACAAAGGTGAAATGAGTGTAAAAATATCACTCATCAGGACATGGATGTGGGACTATTTCCTTCGCCATTGACCTGGGGCTTCACTTCCGTGGCTCATGGTCGAAGCTTCACTTCTCGGGGCTCACGGCCGGAGCTTCACTTCCCGGTCCGCGAAGATTTATACTAGGTTTAACTTTTGTTTATGTTAAAAATTTGCCATGTCCGCTTTTGTTTAATGAAATATGTCAGAAATGAAATGAATGTGTTTCGGTTTAAATCATCCGGTTTGCATGAAAATCGTTCAGTTTGCTCAAATTGCATTTGAAATGTGTCAGCATGGTCCGCGGTGGAGATGCCCTTACTGTCCATCCTTTAGAAGATCCATAAATGCTAGTGCTTTTTTGAAATGAAGTTATGAGTCCGGAATGCTCGGTGGTTATCCTCTCCACCTATGATTTTAGAAAAATGTGACCCCAACAAAAACGCATTTTACAACTCGCCGTAAACAAGTGGTTGAACAATTTGATTGTAAAAGCCAAACATATCAAACCCGTTAGAAATTAATTAATTAATCTCTCTGTAAACTAATAAATAATAAAAGATTGTTTATACCCCCTCCCTCCAACAGTATATGAGAGCGTTTTGGACACTACTAGTTCATGGAGGAAGTAAAATAATTCTTTGCTTAGAGCAACTCTAATGGGGCGACCCATTTCATTCGCGGCCGTCCGTTTGGGTCGGCGCGGACAGAAAAGGCGGCACAATGCGCCGACCCAAACGGACGCGCGTCCGTTTTTCGTCCGCGGGCGACCCATTCCCGGCTCATTTTTGAGCCGGATTTGCGTCGGCGCGGACACGCGACGGACGCGTGCTTGCTCGCCTACTCCTGTCCTCGGGCCCGCTCGTCTGTGGCACATTGACCTCCCCCCGCCAACAAGCAACCCTCGCCCCCGCCTCCTCCGTCACCGACGCCGCCGCCCATTTTGCCGACGACTCTTCCAGCTGCCGCCGCCTCCACATCCGCCCAGCAACGCCGCCCCTGCCCTCGGTCGCCCGCCGCCGCCGTTTTGCCGCTGGGGAGCAAGCTGTTTCCCCGCCGCTGTTTCCCCTACGCCCAGCCGCCCCACGACCAAAAAAACGCCTCGCCGCCCCAGCCACAGACGATCGACACGCTCGTCGGACGCCGGCCGGGCAGCTAGCTGGTCTGTGGGCGCCGCATCTCCCCTCGCCGGTCGTCTCCTTCTTCGAGGCCCGCAAGCTGTTCGACAGTTTGCCAAGGTACGAAAATGGACTCCGCCGACGAGTTCTTTTTCCACAATTTCCTTTGCGACTCCGACGATTCGTCCGACGACGAGGAGGAGATATTGGCTGCTGTGTTGGTCCATCACCACCTCAACAACCAGTGGCCGTTGTTCCGTGGCTCCATTCCGGGCCACCTTCCGGCGTTGAATCGTAACCGGGAGAGCGGGCATTTCCTTCTCTGGAAGGACTACTTTGATACAACAAACCCGTTGTTCAAACATCACAAATTCCGCCGCCGGTTCCGTATGAGTAGGCATGTTTTCAACCGTATTAGAGAGTGAGTGGTCGGCTATGATGACTACTTCGAGTGCAAAGAGGATGCCGTCGGCAAGATTGGTTTCTCCTCTTATCAGAAATGCACTGCCGTCATCCGAATGCTTGCATACGGAGTGCCCGGTGATCCCATTGACGAGTACGTCCGTATGAGCGAGTCTACATGCCTAGAGTCCCTGTATAAGTTTTGCAAGGCTGTGATTGCTGTGTTTGGCCCTGAGTACTTGAGAGAGCCGACAGCTGAAGATACAGCCCGTTTGCTGGCGATGAATGCTAGCAGGGGCTTCCCCGGGATTCTTGGCAGCATAGACTGCATGCACTGGGAGTGGAAGAACCGCCCTTCTGCTTGGCAAGGGCAGTATAAGGGACATGTCAGGGCTTGCACTGTCATACTAGAGGCCGTGACGTCTCAAGATCTCTGGATATGGCACTATTTCTTTGGCATGGCTGGATCACACAATGATATCAACGTGCTTCAGCACCCGCCGGTGTTTGCTAGGCTTGGCGAAGGCAACAGCCCACCGTGAACTTTACTGTCAACGGCCACACCTACGACAAAGGGTATTATCTGGGTGATGGTATCTATCCTCAGTGGACCACTATTGTCAAGACAATACCCAACCCTGTCGGAGAGAAAAGGAAAAGATTTGCCCAAGAGCAAGAGAGTGCTAGAAAGGATATCGAGCGTGCCTTTGGTGTTTTGCAATCTCGATGGGGCATCGTTCGGTATCCTGCTAATACTTGGAGCACGCAGAAACTATGGAAGGTGATGACTGCTTGTGTGATCATGCACAACATGATCGTAGAAGACGAGCGCCCGGAACGTCTGTACGATCAAGGCTTTCAGTTTCAGGGTGAGAATGTTGTGCCTGAGCATGGAGTAGCGGCAACATTTGAGCAGTTCACTCAGTTTCATGAAGACATGCGTGATTGAAAAACTCACGCGCAACTGCAAAATGATTTGGTTGAGCATATATGGACTCATGTTGGCACCCAATAGATGTATCTTTTTTATTCGTTTTGCAAAACTACGTGAAATATTTTTTATTTTTATTTGGCCTGTAAACTATACTATTTATTTAGGCGGACTATTTTGTTTGTTAAATTTTCATTTCACCATATGTGAGAATGCAATGCAAAATTGGGCGGCTAGCCGGCCACGCCTGCACATATGGGTGCGCGCTGCCGACTCATATGAAAAACAGGGCGGGCGGCCGAGTCAAACGGACAAAAAGCGGACGAAATCACCGTCCGTTTAGGTTGGCCCGTTGGAGTTGCTCTTAACCGCTTCAAGTTTAGCGACGGTCATTGGTTTCCGTCGTCTTTAATTCGCGTCTATACAGCACACCCCTTGAGCCACATACACATATGCCTCTACATATATAGCGTTTCATCATGGCCAAAGAACAACTGTTCCGTCACTTGCTTTTCTCTCTACCAAAACACCAAGTTGGAAGCTTCAAAAGAAAAAGAAAAACACCAAGTTGGAACACGAATCATCAAAATTCAAAAGCAGCAGCCCGCTGTCCCGTGGGCACGGCACACTGTTTCCAGCGTTTGGCAGCAGCAAACACCAATTTGGCCTCGGGGCCATTCCCATTCCCCGAGCACGAAACGCCAGAACGGGCAGCCAGCCAGCACGATCCCCTCCCCTCCCCACCCAATCCCCCTCCCACCACCACCCACCTACCCAAATCCCAGCCGCCCTAAAACCCTAGGCCGCCAAACCCGCCGCCGCCGCCGCCGCAATGCAGGCCGCCGCAGCCGTCCACCGGCCACACCTCCTCGCGGCGTCCCCGCTCGGGGGCCGCGCCAGCCGCCGGCCCTCCACGGTCCGCATGGCGCTCCGCGAGGACGGGCCCTCCGTGGCCATCGTGGGCGCCACCGGCGCGGTGGGGCAGGAGTTCCTCCGCGTCA
Source organism: Triticum dicoccoides (assembly GCF_002162155.2). NCBI lineage: Eukaryota > Viridiplantae > Streptophyta > Magnoliopsida > Poales > Poaceae > Triticum > Triticum dicoccoides. Next base: position 599,415,765 of record NC_041388.1, read on the forward strand.
TCACCGCCCGCGACTTCCCCTACCGCAGCCTGCGCCTCCTCGCCAGCGAGCGCTCCGCGGGCAAGCGCATCGACTTCGAGGGCCGGGACTACACCGTCCAGGACCTCGCGGCGCCGGGGGCCTTCGACGGGGTCGACATCGCGCTCTTCAGCGCCGGCGGGAGCATCAGCCGCGCCCACGCGCCCGCCGCCGTCGCCAGCGGCGCCGTCGTCGTGGATAACAGCTCCGCCTACCGGATGGACCCCGACGTGCCGCTCGTCATCCCGGAGGTTAACCCCGAGGCCATGGCCGACGTCCGGCTCGGGAAAGGGGCTATTGTGGCCAACCCCAACTGTTCCACCATCATCTGCCTCATGGCTGTCACGCCGCTGCATCGCCACGCCAAGGTACCATTGCACATATGTCGCTTTTCGTTCCCTGCTTTCTAACAGTCACACTAGAAAGTAATGTTAAATTAATTTGGAAAATGGGATAGCTGAGACCAAAGAAAACCAAAGTCTTTAAATTTGAATCCTGAAAAAATGACTAGACTCATCTTTGAATTAGAGATGCTTCTTCATAGTTCATAGGAATATTTAATTCCATATATTTCATTGCATTTCTCCTAATTGTGATGCCTTTTAAGCTATGAACATTGCAATTTGATAGATACGAGTACTTAATACAGTAGTTTTTTGTGATTTATGTTAAGCCTGTCAATAGGGACTTTCATGATTAGTTATTCTTATTTATGTGTGCCGATCCGCTTCATATATTAACATCATTTTTATTGTGAGTCGAGTATTTTGTAATGTATAAGTACCGATATGTGTCATGTAAATGTATGCTTGTTGGTTGCATTTCTGGACTGACCAAATAAATTGATGGCAATCTTTTCATCGTCAATGTGGCAGGTGAAAAGGATGGTTGTCAGCACATACCAAGCAGCAAGTGGTGCTGGTGCTGCAGCCATGGAAGAACTCAAACTTCAGACTCGAGAGGTGGGCATTTCTCCCTTACTATTTTGCTCGTGGTGCTAAATCAGTATAGCTACTGACACTGTATACTTTATTTAGGTCTTGGAAGGAAAGCCACCAACCTGTAACATTTTCAGTCAACAGGTTATAACTTCAATACCTTGTGCGCATGTTGAGTTGATTTCTTACTGTCATAAGACATGCTTAATTTATTTTTCCTTCTGCAGTATGCTTTTAATATATTTTCGCATAATGCACCTATTGTTGAAAATGGCTATAATGAGGAAGAGATGAAAATGGTGAAGGAGACCAGAAAAATCTGGGTAAGTGGAAGCTTGATCAATGCCCCATAGGTTCTTTGCATTACTCCATCAAACTTTTCTCTTAAGTTGGCTGTTGAGCAAACAGAAATGCCATACTAACTCTCTGCTCTGTTTCTAGAATGACAAGGATGTAAGAGTAACTGCAACTTGTATACGGGTTCCTACGATGCGCGCGCATGCCGAAAGCGTGAATCTACAGTTTGAAAAGCCACTTGATGAGGTTAGCATACTGTAATTGTGTTACGTATCAGTTAGTACGTAGAATTCTTTCCTGAATTGTTACAATCTCAGGTCCTGAGTCACTGGGTAAAAATATGTTTATTGGCCTAGCATGGCTTTGTTTTCCTTGTTTTCGGCAAGTAGAATTGTAAACGGTTTCTTGTGGAACTTGTCTGTTGTCATTGTTGGGTAGGTCATTTAATTAACTTTTGACACTTAATACAATTTCCATTTCTTGTCCCATGTAAATAAAGAACACACCTTATTAGATGATCCTCTGTTCTTCTTCATGATGTATTAGCTGTTCAAATTCTGAAATTGTTTGCATATGTTCTTGAAGGACACTGCCAGAGAAATCTTGAGGGCAGCTCCTGGTGTTACCATTAGTGACGACCGTGCTGCCAACCGCTTCCCTACACCACTGGAGGTAATTGGGCAGTTTAATTATCCGAGACAAGTAATTCCAAACGGAGGGAGTAGAAGACAGGAGATTTGTTATTTACTAACTATATGCTGCACACTCCACCCTTTCACGAAGCTACACTAGCCTGTTACTTGTTAGAAAAGTAGAGCAGATTTTCTTTAATTCTGATAGAACTCTAATTTTCAGGTATCGGATAAAGATGACGTATCAGTTGGTAGGATTCGCCAGGACTTGTCACAAGATGATAACAGAGGGTACACTCACGTTTTACACTTACTGTTGTAATCATCTGTTTGTTATGCATCGCTTGCACTTAAAATGTTCCTGTATACCGGAACCTAATCAGCTCCTCAATGGCAGGTTGGAGTTATTTGTCTGTGGAGACCAGATACGTAAAGGCGCCGCGCTGAACGCTGTGCAGATTGCTGAAATGCTACTGAAGTGACCGCCTTTTTACCATTGTCTCATGTGCCACGTTGCTCTATCCATTGATGGATTGATGTACTCTAGTCACTTTCAACCCAGTTTTGGTCGTCGTCTTTTTTGTAATCTGTCAACCTAGCAGAAGAAGTGTAAGACGGGCTTTAGTCATCTGTTGCACACAAAAGTGCAGCCACAAGTTTAGAAAAGGAGGGTTTTCACTTGTTCGGATTTTGCCTTAGGTTGGACTTTGTTGCAAGTTTGTCGTTTGTTTCTTGAAAGCTGGTCTGCTGTAACTTTACCCCCAAAGCCCTCGAGATAACGAGGCGTCCTGTGGGGACCTATATGAAGGGCAACGTGTGTACCATGCAACAAATCGTTGGGCTAAATGCTGTAACTTTTGAGGTGCAAAACCAAGGTCCGCTGTAACCTTTGCCCTGAAAGCCCCGAAATAAAGAGGCGCCTTGTGAAATCTATATGAATTGCTTTGTGTGCCATGTACGACTAAGTGTCGGAGCCAAAAGCTTGCACCGAACCTATTGGATGCAAACTGGGGGCTATGATTTCAGTGATTTTGAAGCGGTTTAGATGATGAAGGTGCTAAAATAGCTCTCACATGTGGTTCGATGCATGTGCTTGCATGGACCAGATCAGAAGTTCTCACCAGGAGCGCCATGTTACATCAACTAAAACGTACAAGGACCCCGATAGCTGGCGAACGCTCGCCAGCAGGGGATGACATTTGCGAACGATTTGGGTGGCCGTTTTAGTTGGAGTAATGCTACACGTATAAACGAGTTACAAGGTTTTACAAAAAGGGTTAATTTGATTGGTCAATAGATGGGGAGGCGGCCCATCCCCCTGAAAATCAGGGGGGAGGCAAGTTTGTGATTGGTCAGTAGATGGAAAAAATCCTAGTCAGCGTATAATTGCGTGTAACTCTTTGTATGTTTAGCATTATTGTTTTAGTTGTAGAGGAGGGGACGGCATTTGCGAACGATTTGGGTGGCAGTTTTAGTTGTAGAGGTGTGGCAACTTTAGTTGTAGGGTTGACAGTTTTTATTTTGTGAAGGTATTCTTTTTGTGAAAACCGACACTGTTTGATCCCGATCAAATGGCTGGGTTCGCTGGGACTTTACTCCCAGTGAACGGCAGCCATTTAACATTATACCAAACCTACAAAGGATATATTATCACCACTTGACAGTAAAATTTCCAGGGGTTGGCTTTTGTACCGGCAGGAGGAGAATCGGGAGCAATCAAAAGCTGGATCCCACATCTTTCCCAGTGCTGACCATGGAAACTTTCACTGCATCAAACTCAGAACACACATCAATTCTTTTCTTTTTTGTGTGTGAAAACAAACGCATCAATTCGAGAATCAATTGCAGCGCAGTTTGCTGCTGGCCTGGAATGGGCCCAGGGTGGCCTGCCACTCTACCAGATATACACTCTGTTGCAAAACCATTGCCTGGTGTAACCTTGGCTCTCGAGGGTAGGAGGTTGGAGGCACATGAGGCAATTTAACCATAACAACAAGATGTTGGAGCTAAAAACTTTCACTGAGCCTCGCCTCGCATCTGCTTCCAATTCTCATCACACACAATCAACCGTCTGAAGCAACCACCGTACCGGCTGCAACTTTTTTAACTGTATAAACAGTGCAAATGTATTAAAATGTTACGACTACAAACTCAAATCACCATCAGACGAAATGTTCATTGTCCCACGCAAACGAACCCAAACAAATTTTTTCATGCATGCCATCAACCCTTGAACCTAACACTACGGCTGACGTTCGGATTAATGCCAGACATTTCTCCTCCGTATGGACCGGAGGCCTTCTTCACGCCATGCCCCTGACTTCTCCACTTAAGTCCCTGTTTCTCACTCTTAGCCCTGTATTTCTTCCGTGGGTTCTTGAGCTTCCTGTTTCTGAGCGAGTCAGCCCTCGGTTTTTCTCGATCTGGCACGAGATCCCCCTCCTCTTGCCATCTCCTTCGCCTTCTTCTGCCAACGGCCCGGTGATAGGGGCGCTCTGTTCTTTGCGCAAGCGCTTTTCGGTCCTCTGCCTTTTGACATCTTTGTAGAATTCATCTTCAGACTCCGACGCTTCATCATCATTGCCCTTGTTGTCTCCACGTGTATTGGTTCCTACCCGAGCAAGAAAACGTAGTTCGTGTTTTCGACGTCTTTCACCAATCTCATCTCGCTTTGGAATGTCATCATCACCAGAAACAGACTTGAACTGATGGCCAGAAGAGGGGGGAAAAAGGTTAGGAATAGCTACAGCCATTATAACAACAAATATAAGTATATAACGACAATGGAAAGAACACAGAAATCGATAGACAAAGCACAAGAACTTGTTTAAAGGGTTGATCTAGCTTTGCATATGAGCAATAGTCAACAATTATAAATTCATCAAGTATTTCAGAAGATATCTTTGGTAAGACAAGGGTTACAAGGTTTGCGTTCTAAGAACAACACTTATATGCACTTGATAGCATAAGTCATTCCATTAACATGACAGATAATATAGCACAAAGGCTGTTCTGGAACAGCAGAGCAGAAAGATTACAAACTCTAACAAAGCAGCAAGATTCAAGCATGACCCAACATTTTGACCCCAAAAATGACCAGCATCGTTGGCTAGTTCATATTTATCGAAACAAATGTTGATAGGAATGCGGAGATGTGGTGCCAAAGTTTTTAAAGCTGGAACGCAAGCATAGCTAGTGTCCCTGAGTGTAGCACAATTCATTATTGATATGTTTTACCAACAATGGTACTCATTCCAATAATTACCATGTCCTATTATATTATCAAAATTCTAATTCCCTTTTGCAGAGTAAGAAAAGTCCCACTGCACCCGAGAAACCTTGGAATCAATATTTAAAACACACCAGCAACTCCAAAATCACTTAATAATCCTCAAAATTCGCTAACATTCTGGATACAATGATAATTCAAATAATGTATAGTATGTGGTGGTTGATAATATCTGTAACATGGCTGGGTGTAAGGATGTAGTATCAATTCAGTTAAGGTTCTATCAAATTAGCATAAGTAACAGCACGTATGCAGAAAATCAGCCCACTTTTGGCAACAACAGAAAAGAACAATAAAACATTCGAGGTCAATACTTGGATACTTCAAACTGTGTGTCCTGATGAAACAAACAACTTGACAAGGAGCCAAAGTAGACCAGAAGACTGCAGGTTTTGTTATCTCAGTGAGACTTCAGATTTAGCAAGAATGTAGGTTTCTATCAAATTACCCCCTTGCAGAAAAAATGTGACAAAAGGAAAGTGGCAATGTTAAAAAATCGTAGATTACCAACTAAAAATGTAACAGATATCAACTTGGTCGAGATCAGAATGATTCTCTAATGTAGTGTTCAACTGAATACTAGCAAGAATCTACAGCAAGAAACATATGGTCATTGAAATTTCGGTCCTACATGACAGTATGTGTACTTGCCTGTGTAGTTTTGTAGTTATGAACTTGTAATTTGCACCATATGCATAAAAGACTAGTTAATTAAGCGCAGTTTGGATCATTATCACAAGACATTTAGATTTCGCGCAAGTTAAAAAAATAGCTAGTTATGAAGGTACCCAGCAAAAATAAGAAACCTGCATGAAAATACCCCATACCTTGTTTCTATTTGAGCCAGTGGCATTCACCAGAAGCTTTCTAGGTTTGATCACTTGACTATTTTTCTGCACTTCATCATCAAAGTCATCCAATGTCTGCAGGTTTATCCTAGTATTGGTTGCCCTGGTTTTTGACAACTTTGGCTTCAACCCTTGTTCCTTCAACCCCTTCTCAGCCCTTTTTCCTTCATCCTTGCTCTTCCTTTTGGCAATTTCATGGTGCCCATTAGAAGGCCCATTCTTTGTCAATTTGGCTGCTTCAGCACCCCGTTTTACTTTGTCCAGAACCAGTAAATTGCTAGATTTGCCCTCGTCATCATCACTTTCATCATCGTCGTCTAATCTGAAATATTTCACTGACAGCTTACTGTTCTTCTCTACTTGTATCCTCCTTATCTCTTCGCAGTCAACATCATCAGCATCATGCTCATCGCCATCATAGTATAATGTATTTCCGCTACCCCAATCAAATTCACCCGAACTATCATCACCGGCAAAAATTTGTTGGATTGCCTTGTTCGCTCTCTTGATTCTTGCCATATATATTTTGTCCCATACCTCGTAACTATCTGCGCCCGCGTCGCGGTGCTTACCTCCTTCGCTGTCATCACTTCCATCGCCGTCCTTGCCTTCTTCGCCATCATCAGTTTCATGGCCGGAAACACCCTCGAGATCGTTGACAGGCTGCACCGGATCCTCCTTCTCTGGATGAATCGAGTCGTCGGCGTCGAGGGGGATGGCGTCCCGCTGCTTGGGGAAGGCGTCAATCTCGTCGCCGTCAGAGTCGGACATCGCCGCCGCCTTGCTGGATCGCTTGGACTGCTGTGTGTCCGCCGCGGGTGGCAGCCGTGTCGACCTCAGCCTCTTCCCCATGTTGGGTGGCGGCAGGAGTATCGAGGAGTCGGGGTGGGGGAGGAAGCGCTGCGCACAGGCGGAGAGGCTGGTTCAGGGTTAGGGTATCTCTAGCCCATCGGGATTTTTAATTTTTTTTTTTTGAGAATTAGCGCCTCATTTCATATAGTTTTCTGGTAAAAAAAAGCTTTTCATTGTCCAATTTTTTCACACTAGCTATCGGCGCATTTATGGTGTAGCAATCCGTGTCCTAGCCGATTAGCCCCGTTGCAGTTATAAAACCCACCCCAGCAGCTCTCAAAGCCTATCCCAACCAAACCCCATTCTCATGAACGTCAACCCGATTCTTCCTACCGCCGAAATCGAGCTTGAGCTCTTCGTCGCAGCAAGGAGAACCGCCATCACCGCCGGCCCCGATTTGCCCCATCCACGTTGTTGCTTGCCTCCTCGACTCCCTACTACGTGTCTCCGTCCCCGAGCTTCACCACCGCCACTCCGATGCCCTCCTTCGTCGCCGACCCCTTCTTTCGTCCTCAGGCACCACCGTCGGCCCCAGCGCCGACCCCCTCATCCATCCTTGAGCACCACTGTCGTCCCCATCGCCGACCCCCTCCTTCGTCCTCGAGCACCACCGCCGCCCCCATCCCCGGCCGATGCTGCCATGGCGCGTTGACGCATGACTTGGTATGCGCAGTTCATAACAGCGTGGTGCACCCAAATCATGAAGAAGCAACACACCAGCGAGGCTTGATGAGAAGGGCGCATTGCGGTTGGCCTTCCTTCAAGCTCGGACAAGGACAAGGAGGGGCAAGCCCCGAGCTCGGATAAGGTGGCGCCCGTTTTTGATTGGGCTAAGGCTTTGAACCCCGTTTGGCTGAATGAGGTGGTGGTTTCATACATGGCGTTTGGTTAAGGCTGTGATGATGCAATTACCTGGCGTTTGCTTTCTCATGACCTAATGTTGTTGTCACCCCATCTCAGTAGTGGCGACCTTATCACAAACTACACTACAAGCGGTAGCAATTTAACATCATTTCAGTCCTAACCACCGAATAAATGACAATTCATCCTAATAGACCTAGATACTACTCCCTCCGTTCCTAAATATTTGTCTTTCTAGAGATTTTAAATGGTCACTACATACGGATGTATATAGACATATTTTAGAGTGTAGATTCACTCATTTTGCTCCGTATGTAGTCACCATTTGAAACCTCTAGAAAGATAAATATTTAGGAACGGAGGGAGTAACAAATAGCAGTACCAAATTAACAGTCATATGGATGGGGGGAAGGGTGGTTTATCAATGGCGATCAAGGGGGAAGATCAGCATTCTCCTCCTCCTCCTCTTCTTTAGATCCTTTTGTTGTCTCTATTATCCCACATTGCCTCAACCCACTCCAATCTTTTTCTCTTCCAAGCTTCATTATCATGTGCCTCCATACCATGGCCGAAGTCAATATCATCAACCATCACATCATCTTCATCTGGCACATACTCATCAAGACCCCTCTCTAGGATCGAGTTATGAAGAATGCAACATGAAAAAATAAGTTTAACTTGGGTGGGAAAATGGTGGAATGGCTATCAAGAATCTTAGCTATATTATTCAAAGCACCAAATGCCCTCTCAACTATAATTCTAAGGCTAGAGTGCCCGAGATTGTATAGTCCGTTGATAGTCTTAGAATAGCTCCTTGTAGAGAATTCATTAAGATGATACCTGATTTTCTTCAAGGTTGGAAGAACCACATGCCGACATGCATATCCAATATCTCCTAGGTAGAATTACCACCCGGGATATTGATCCCATCAGATCGAGCCATGCTGTCAGCAGGAATGTTTGCATCATAGGATGGCCATTCCCAACCAACTAACACATATGTGAATTGAGATCAAAATCAACATCAGCAAGCACACTCTGGCTTCTGTAGTGATTTTCCCCTGTATGATGTAGTATGTGACCTTGGCGCTCTAGCAGTCACATGAATATCATCAGTTGCTCTAATACAATCCCGTGATGGCATGAACAAACTGGTATGGTTCGCAACAATACGATCATGTCATGGCATGAGCTAACAATTAGTATTGATCACCTTGAAATATGGATACTAGCGATATCTCGCTTGCATCTCGAAGGAGTTTTACTAGTAGGTACTTTGATCATCTCACCTCTGAGCTCTCCAACCTCATGCAAGACTTGCTTGAAATACTAGAAAATTGTCTCATTGAATCTTCCGAATGTGTTGTGAATCAACCTAGACCTCTTGTTATGACTCGCAACATGAAAGGGCATTGCTACTTGGAAGCGACTTTTCGGTGGACGGCGGCTCGTGTGGACTGTATCGGAGCCGTCGAACGATTCCTGGAGATGCACAAACATCACTTCCTTGTCCCCCCGGTTCGATCTCCTAGTAATAGGGAATAGGTGGCATAGGCGTATGGATTTGGCACAATTGTTTCGGGCCTTTGGAGCTGGACTAGTGAACTGCGCGAGCTGGTGCACATGCCGCCGCATAGGAAGGAGCAGTTGATGACTTGACCTGGTGATGTAGCCTGACGGGTGGTGGGCCATAACGTAGAAACTTTTTGCACGTCGGGCCGTGACAAAAAGTGACCCTGCCATCTTTCCATCATGCACAGTGCGCCTCTCTCTTGCAATTACTGCATCCAGGTTCGCTAATCAAATATACTTGGTTAGTTTAATGTGCCGGGTAAAAGAAGATTCATAAAATCTAAAAACAGTACTTTCAAATGGACGGACGCATTGGATCCTTTTTTTTAAATGATTCGAAAATCATATTTCAAAGTAAAAAAAACTGCAAAAACTTATACATATTCATGATGATCTGTGAAATTGCATTCAAACAAAGTATGATTGCAAGTTGTACAAAAAAACAATTCCGGCTCAACAATAAAAATTTTGGCTCATTTTCATTTACACATTTGTTTTTTTGTCTACGTCACGTGTGAAGTTATATTGTTAAGGAAATTTTCTTAAATGTGGTATACGTGCATTTGTGTATTTCTAAAAGAATTTGCGTTGCGGAATTATTTTGGAAGTCCACCAATGCACCCATCCACCAAAAGGCATTTTTGCCTTCTTACATACTAGGCTCGAAGATGGTTTGCGGCAAAAAAACAAATTTTGATAATACAAAAAATTATATAACGGGCTGCACAGTAATACATTAATCTAACAAACTGTGTGAGACTAATTCTTGTTCAGAGTCCCAATCATGAAGAAACTTTTAATGGCCGTATGAAAACAGTTTAAATCATAGTTCAAGTAAATACCCTTGATAGCCAGATGGTACTAACAAACAATATGGTAGTAGTAGTGTTTTATGTGGTCACGTGTGTGAGCAGTGCAACAAACTGGGGCCCGCGATCAAACGTGTACTACCAAGGTACATCGGTCAGCGTCTACTCTGGTGCCTAGATTCTCTGACAAAAGCTACCTATGCCGGGCGGAATACAAGGGCTGGCCGAGCTCTACGGGGGGACAACATGCCAGAATACCGGGCATGATCGGCTGAATGGAGATAAGGGGCGGCCAGGATAAAGTCCGCAGAGTGCTCGTCCACCATTAAGCATTTTCGATTGCTACTTGCTCTTTCACATAGGCATGGATGCTATCTTTTAGCAACCCACTCTTCGTAAACGTCCCCACAAGCGTGACAAAAGGGGCACTTTTTACTTGAAGCATGTTCACAGCCTCTACATCGCAGTGGCGTACCTAGCGGGTGGGCCATGGCACACTAGAATTTTGGGACATATTTTTTTACCATGTAAAAATTAGCTGATTTCCATGGCCCATCCAAGCCAATTGAAATAGATCTCATTGTTTTTTAAAAGTGTGCACACTCTACATTTTATTTCTAGGTCCATCACTGCTGCATCGTTACGTTTATAGATGTAGTTTTATTCGTCAATCTTATCCTATATTGGACTAAAATTGGATCATAGCTGATCACATGCCTGGAACGTTGACGAACCGCTCTCTTATGTACCAACATTACTTAGGACCGAATCGCAACTATGAGTGTTGATGCTTGAGCTAGTAGCTTCATCCATTCGTTCCTATTGAAATCGATGTTGCAGTGAGTAACGGCGAAATCGATCCTACACCTTGCCCAACAACCAAACAATGGTAGGATGAAGGGTGGTTGTATGGTGCTTATCTCCATGGCAGACGATGAGGACGAAACGGAGACGACGACGAAGGGGACGAGCAGGCCGTGTAGCTGACGGAGAGTAGCATGTCCCGATGCTAGCAGATCTTGGTCCACACTACCGCCGTTTCAGAGAACTGAGGTTGACTTTGTCCTTTAGCCAGAGGTGAACGAGTAAAGTGGAGTGTGACAACGTATTTCACGCCATACAACGGCTGCAGATTTTCGTCTCGTGCCAGCTCCGTGCGTGCTCCCCATGTTGTTTCCCTCTTGCGCTCGCCTCAGTCCAGCTCCACGAAAACGATCGATTCAAGAATTCCCAGTGAGCGAGGATATGGGGCGCTTTGAGTTTCATGCGCATACGGACCAACACCTCACATGAACAATCAAATATGCTCTTTTTGTATCCACTGAGCCCGTTTAGAGTTAGTGCGAGCAACAAAACACGCCCTATACACGTTGTGTAGCGTAGTGCATCAACGGCAAATCTCGCGAGGTCAAAAGTTTTCACCCGCAACAGGCCATTTGGTGCCAAAACCTTAAACAGACCTGCCAAGCTCAGATTTCATCCTTCCAGTCATGCATTAATCGTGCTGCCATCTCGGTAAATTTTCAATCATCCACGGTGAAAAACAGTAACAACACTGGGCGAGTAAAAGTCGTCTCCGGAAGTGCTTCTGTACCGGGACGAGGACAAACAGCCGACACTGGATCCCACGGCTTTCCCATCCGAGCTTCACTCCGGTGCCGGCCACGGGAACTCGCACCGCAACAGGCCGAGCAAAGCCATCAACTCCGCCATTGATTGTAGCACAGTTTCAGTCCACTGACTCAGCGAGGGCGGTGGACGAAATAACTCAATCCCTGACGCGTCACATTCAGTTCGTACCGCTGCTTTCAGACGAGGAGTAACTGAACGGAGCAAGGCCCCATCCCATCGCGCTCGCTGTCTTGCACCGACGCACATCGATCGCGTGCCCCTTTCATGCTCCCTCCCTCAAACTATGCTCACACACAACACACCACTCTTGCTCGTTACATTTACCCATAGAAAACAGAAAAGAACAAGGAAATTACTGGACAAACTTTACTGATGCATGATGGTTCATTATTACAGCACAGCGACATTTTTGCCGGCAAACCAGTAGCTAGGCCAGCATTATGCATTATCAACACACAGTAGGATCATGCACCGGACGCTCAAGATCATGATTTACACGCATATAATATATAGTGGTGATCCGCGACATAGTACGACATGATTGATAGGGATGCATGAAGTTCAGGTACATGCTAGGCAGGCGCCATCAGCGGCGGAGGGTGGCTGGAGGGTGGTGGTGGATCATGGGCACTTGGGCCTCTTGCGCGCGCCGTGGCCGGTGGTCTTGTCGCGGTAGCAGGGGCACTCGTCCTTGTTGCCGGCCGTCCCCGACGGCACGCAGTTGCACTCGGCGCAGCATATCCCGCAGTACTTGAGGCAGTCGTCGTGCCGGCTCGCCTTGGAGCACCTCACCCCGCACTTGCCGTCGCAGAACGCTGCTCAAGAGCACACGCACCACCACGGTTAACATCAACACAGGGAAGGGCCGAAGAACTTCAGCATAATGGCGATACATACAGCATCAACACATCACTGAACTGACCTGATCCAGCCGTGGCGGCACGCAGAGACGAGGACGCTAAGAGGAGGACAAGGAGGAGAGCCACAGTGGTGGCGGTGGGGCCAAGCTTCATTGTGGTGTGCTTGAGGTTCTTGGCTCTGGCAGAGCGCTGCTGCCTGCTGGTTGGTGTGAGCTTGAGCCTTGAGAGTAGGGAGCTGGAGGAGTGAGTTGGTACCAGTGTCTTGGGGCATTTGGGGCTATTTATAGGGCCCAAAAGCTTGACAGATCTTGGAATGGCCACAACTATTTTGGACCGTTCATTATTTTTAATCCAAGGGTCAAGAATGAACGCCACGAGAGGTAATAGGTTACTTTTTTTTTTGTTTAAATGAGGTAATAGGTTACTGACTGCTTATATTTGGTAAGTATCAGAAAAAGGAAAATCGTAAAAATATTACTCTACTAGCATATATTAGAGCGTCTTAGGAAAATGAAACTGTTGCATTTCTAATTTATGTGATTAAAACGGAGAAGAAGGAACTTATTGCGTGCCTAACTTATGTGATTAAAGCCATTAAATGCCACAATTTACATGAGAATGTTACAATACCAGAGGATAACATGACATGAGATTAATTTGGAACAATTTCGTTCTTTCTATAACGTACTAATAGTTACTTCTATGGTTAAGTAAAATGGCAAACATCATAGAACAAACGAGACAGCCATCATAGTGATTAGCATGGTTAAGTAAAACGACGAACTTCATAAAACAAAAGAAACATGGTTAAGCAGAACAACATGACACGAGATTAATTATTTTTTGCCGTGGAACGAGAAACTCAGGAAGAGATCCCCTCCCCTCCCCACGGAAAAGAATTCTATAAGACCAGGTCTCACGCGAGACCCATCCTGATAGATGACACGTGGTATTCATAAATCTCAAAGCATCCCTCACCCCCCACTTAAAATCAGGGGGGAGAGAAATTAGATGCTTTTGTGATTTGTGAATGCCACGTGTCATCCATTAGGACGGGTCTCACCTGCTAACCGTGAGACCTGGTCTCATATAATCCCCCCCCACCACCACACATAATTTTCTCTTCCAACGATTCGACGAGAGATTTGGGAGGAGGATATTCTGCCCGAGGCAAGAGGTGACTGGTTGCGGCCTTCTTAATTTACACATGCTAATTACCTGGCGCCACCATGTAATAGATCTACTCTTTACCCTTTACTTCTCTCCGAGGTGCGAGGGACCATGTTAAAACTACTATCAGAATTCAGTGAGCTTGCACCTGAAAAGCTTTGGCCTTGGGACTTGTTTGCTCTTCTTTTCGCTCAAAGACAGAAAGGAAACTCACTCTGTTTTTGCTCATTTATTTATTAATGGCCTATGTGGCGAACTGGTAGCTAGCAGTGGCACACAGAAATTACTTAGGCTGGTCATAGTGGGAAGTAACTTATACTAGTGTCATATATATGACACTAGTCTAAGTTACTATCTTCATAGTGCAAAGTAACATAGTAGTAGTGTCATAGATGACTAAAAACGTTGTCCCTTGGGATTACTTATACTACAAGCGCTTTCCCACGGGAGCTAGCTGTAACCCAAAATGCAGAAAGCTTGCCCCTTGGACTTACTTATAAAACTTAAAAGCATGTGTTCAATGCTGGAAAGCTTGTCCCTTGGGATGGCAACAACATCACCACCATTGGCTGCACCGCACTCGTCAAGTCCGTCCTCACTTCTCAAATGATTTATTTCATCATTTCCCTCACCGTTCCAGCAAGCACGCTTCAATATGCCAATAAACTGGAGAAAGCTTTCCTTTGCTCCGGATCAGATAAGACTACCAGAGCGAAGTGTAAGGTGACCTGGGAGGTTGTATGTCGGTCACTTGAGTATGGGGCCCTCAGTGTGCTTAATTGACAAATTTGCTCGTGCCCTTCGTCTTCGACGGCCGTGGTACAAATGGAAGGAGCCAACCAAATTGTGGATGGGCATGGGAAACCCATGTGATGATGAGGACTTAAAACTTCTTTTATGCATCCGCCACCATCACCGTGTGCAATGGCACAAAAAACCTCTTTTGGGGTTCCCCTTGGCTTATTGGGCGTAAGCCTATGGACATCGCCCTGCTCATCCATGACGCCTCCACGAGGAAAAATTGGAAGGGGTGTGAGGCTGTTCGGGAGAACACTTGGATCTCCAAGATTAGCCCCGCCACCATTGTTTCCGTTTAGCACATCCAACAATTCTTTGTCCTGTGGATGCTGATTAATGATTTCCACATCGATGACCAACGGGAAGATGACATTTTGTGGAAGCATACAGAGAGTGGGCACTACTCCGCGGCCTCGGCTTATAGGGCTCGATTCCTAGGGAGGATCCTATCCCCTTTGGACTTCATGGTTTGGAAGGCTTGGGTGCCATCAAAGGTCAAATTTTTTGATTGGCTATCCATCCAAAATCGGATTTGGACCGTGGACAGGTTGGCCAAATTGTGGGTTGTGTCCGCTTTGCAAAAGGGTTCAAGAATTCGGCGCTCACTTGCTCTACAATTGTCTATTCACCTTGAGGCTTTGGAACTTGGTTAAAGACTGGCTCCACCTTAACTACATTGATACCTCCTCTTGGCATCTGGACAACTCCATTGAGGACTAGTGGAGTAAGTGCGCCGGTGATAGCTCTCCGAATAGAAAAGCAATGGCCTCCCTCATAATGCTTGTCACTTGGGCAATTTGGAACGAGCGCAACGCTAGGGTCTTCCGTTAATATTTCTCAACCTTATCAAGGAGGAGGTAAGACTTTTTTTGAGAAAACTCTACTTTATTCATTTGTAATAAGTAGTACATCGTTTGTGAGGATCATTACAAATTCATTTAAGGCTCCTCAAACGAATCGGAAGTCAACAAAAATCTAGCTAATCTAGCAAGCTCATGAGCTACTTTATTTGCTTCCCCGTTACAACGCTCAAATCTAGTAGTAGCAAAATCACAAGCATAATGAAAACAATCATCGAAGATTGCTGCCGCCGCACACGCCAACTGTCCTCCATCATTCATAGTATCAATCACCTCCATATTATCCGAATTTATAATAAGGCGATTGCATCCCGCCCGTTGCGCCAGTGTTAGAGCGAATTTTAGAGCTAAAGCTTCCGCCATCAACACATCCGCGGAAAAATCTATTTTCTCATTCCCTCTAGCTATGAGCCTGCCTTTGTCCTCTCGAAGGACTGCTCCCATGGAGCCCCTAAGAAGATCATGATCAAAAGAAGCATCAAAATTAAGTTTAACGAAACCTCTTGGAGGACAAGAACAACTCTCCTTTTTCATCGATGCCTTGGGGGATAATGCATTAACAAAAAATTTGGTCAGAGCAAGAATCCCCATTGAGATCTGAGTTACATTTTGAGTTTTCTCACTGTGTACCAACTTTCTTTTTTTCCACCATATATACCATGCTGAAATAGCAATCATCTCACGTACAATGTGGTAACCCAATATCCACAAATCTTGATCTGGTAGGAGTAGTAGATACTCCAACACCGCCTCTCCCGCACGGTCCACTTCACAAGCGTTATCAATAATATCATCCATCCCCAGCCTTTTCCAGACCTCCTTTGCTTTACTACAGTGGAAGAGCATATGTTTTGTATCTTCTAAGCTCTCCGAGCAAGTGGGGGCAGATGGGTGAAACCTTCATATGTCTATTTGCTAGTGTAACTTGGCATGAGATTGTACCATGTAGCGTACGCCATACGAAAATTTTAACTTGTGCCAGACAGGCTAACTTCCATATCTTACTCCAAATAGGGTTAAGTGCGGTTCGCCCCATCCCATTAGAGTGTTTTAGTTTGGTTCCATACTGGTGATCCCACTCCATAAAATAGGCTGATCGAACTGAGAAAATACCATTTTTTGTATAATTCCAGGCAATGAAATCTTGCATATCATGTTGCAGTAGGGGAATTGAAAGAATCCTTTGTACATCAATTGGCCACATAGTTTGTTCAATCAGGTATTCATCCCAATTATTAGAAGCAAGATCAATGAGATCACCTACCTTAGTTAACATATTACCTCCCTTAGGCGTTATAATTTTTCTAGTTGCATAGTTTGGGATCCAGACATCTTTCCAAATATTTATGTTGTGTCCGTTCCCTGCTCATCAAATATAGTCACGTTTTAGTGTATTTGTGCCTTCCATGATGCTTTGCCATGTAAAGGAAGAGCCTTTCTTTAACTTCACATTTAACAGATCACCATCGGGGTAATACTTTGCCCGTACGATAGAAGCGCATAAGGAATCAGGATTATCCAACAGACGCCATGCCCGTTTGGCGAGTAACGCCAAATTAAAACAGTGGATATCACGAAATCCCATTCCTCCTTGACTTTTAGGAACACACAATTTCCACCAGGACATCCAATGCATAATCTTCTTATTCTCCTCGTCTCCCCACCAGAAATGCGCTATCGCGTCGATGATTCCTTTACAATTTTTAAAGGAATTTTAAAGACTGACATTGCATAAGTAGGTATGGCTTGGATCACAGCCTTGAGCAGGATCTCCTTTCCCCCGGTAGATAGTAATTTTTCCTTCCAGCCACTGATTCTCTTGACAACACGCTCAATTAAAAATTGGAAACAGTCTATTTTATCTATCCCCACATTCTTTGGCAGACCTATATATTTATTACTAAGGGCCTCCGTCATTATATTCAGTGTTGTGCAAAGTTGTGCTGTAATCTCCACCTTCGTGTTGGGACTGAAGAAAATACTGGAGTTTTCAACGCTAACTAATTGTCCCAATGCCTCGCAATATAGATTGAGCGCAACTTTCAGAGTTTCCGCACTTTGTTTGTTGGCTTTCATAAGAATCAATGAATGATCCACAAAAAGAAGGTTTATTATCGGTGGGGCGTCTCTACCTACTCTTACACCTGGGAATTTTCCATTTTCCTCCGCATGTGTCAGTAGGGCATTCAAGCCTTCGGTACACAACAAGAAAAGGTATGGTGACAACGGGTCACCCTGTCGCAAGCCTCTTGTAGGCTTGAAACTCTCACTTTCCTTGGTATTAATCCTAACTCTGTATTCAACTGTTGAGACGCATTACATAATAAGTTCACCCATTCTTGACGGAAGCCTAGTCTCAACATAATTTCTTTTAGGAAAGGCCACTCTATTCTACCATAAGCTTTGTGCATATCAAGTTTTATAGCACACAGACCTTCTCTACCTTCTCTCTTATTCTTGATTGTGTGAAAACATTCATAAGCTACTAGAATATTATCCGTGATGAGTCTGCCAGGCATGAAGGCACTTTGAGTGGGGCTGATAACCTCTGGCAGGAAGACCTTTAAACGAGAAGCCGCCATCTTTGCAATTATTTTATATACCACATTACATAAGCTTATTGGCCTAAATTGGGTTACCTTTTCCGGTGAGTTAACCTTTGGAATCATCACAATTGCAGTATCGTTCCAACCGACCGGGATGGTACATGTATTGATTGCTTGCAGCACCTCCTCTATCAGGTCATCACCTAGCATGGGCCAGAATCTCTTATAGAAGATAGCATGTAGACCATCTGGACCTGGGGCTTTTAGGCCCCCAATATCGAACAACGCCTTGTGAACATCTTCGACAGTGTAAGGGGCTAAAAGATCATTGTTCATCTCAATGGAAACTCTCCTATGAACAAGGGACAAAACCTCTTGGTTTGGTTGTTTGAACTTCCGACGTGAATAGTTTTGAAAAATAACCAGTGATGTAATCCTTCAACTCCTTATCTTCCTTCCAGACCCCCGAGTCATCTAGTAATTTTTAATATTATTCCTTTTCTTTCTGGCCATGGTTGTGTTATGGAAAAACGACATGTTACGATCCCCGTGCATCAACCAATTCGCATGGCGTCTTTGAACCTAGAAGATTTCCTCTTGGTCCAAGAGGTTCTTGATTACCACCATAATTGCCTTTTGACGGCAGTGGGATTCAGTGTTCATCTGACCCTTAAGAATTTCATGGTCCCGGTTGTGCAAATTGGCATGCACGACTCTCGTTCGGTCTACAAGGGAAGGGCCAATGCCTGCTAACTTTACTCTTTCCCAGATACCTTAATGATTTCATTAACAGTCTCTTCCTTTAGCCATTTAGCTTCAAATTGTTTTACACACCCCGTTGGTCGTCTAAAAATGTTATCATCCAGATAGTTCATATCCAGGACCAGCGGACGGTGGTCAGAGTGAACATATTCTTCGTTGGTCACTGCTGCATGAGGAAATTTATGAGCCCACCCTACACTGCACACTGCACGGTCAAGACGCTCTCGAATATCACCTCTACTCCAAGTAAAAGGATCACTGATGTATTCTAAATACTCCATCCCACAGTCCATAAGACATTCACGGAATTCCCTCATCATACCATTTAGTCTTGCGTTACTACCCTCTTTCTCCGAAGTATATAATATTTCATTAAAGTTGTAACAGCCCAAAAATTGGGTTATCATTTTTTGCGATGTTATTCCTTCCAAGCATTCTTTTCAAAATCTTTCTCCGGAGTTTGCTAGATGATTCTGAGAATCCAGGCCATTTTCAACCTTTCAAAACCTTGCCTCTACCTTTGATGTTGGGCAAGACCTCATTTGCATCATCTCGAACTCCATCAAAATCCATCAAAACCCTAATTCCAAATTCTTGGAATTTGAATCCTGCCTTTGTGATTACAAAGGAGCCATCATTTCCTTTGCTCTACTGATCTTCCAAATATTCTCAGAGATCCTCCTACACCTGCAAACCAGGGATATGAAAAAATATTGCTAAGTCATATGCAATATTTTCCATTTGGAATTTGTCCCTTCTTTTGTCTTTTTGAGGAATAAAATCCAGAGGCATAGCTAGACATCTCTAAAATTCATGAAAATTTGGGGAGATGATATTTATGCCTATTCCAATCTCTGGCAAAAATATTGGCCATAATTAAATAAGGAAAACTCCCTTTTCCTATTTTAAGCCAATATTCCATTTCTGCCACTTTCTAAAGGAACTACCATTTTTATAGCCAGGAAAATTCCCAAATAATTTGTGGAGGTTGTCCTTGCTACATCTTCACTAGTTCCATCCTAAACCGTTGTTCCATAGTTCAAAATTTTGGTACATGATCCAATGCAAGTTTCTACCTTGTCTAAAATTTTGCAAAGGAAGTGCTAGATTCCTAACTCCTTTTTGGCTGAAATTTTGCATGGTGGTTAATATTGTTAACTCACTACTCCAAACCAAACTTCAGCTCAATCCATCAATCCAATCCCCCCTTGCAATTTTTTCAAGTTTCTGTACAGGTTGCTTGCCTGTGAAGGAAGTGCCCTCATGGATGATCAAAATGAGCTGAAACTTTTTCCAGCAGTCTCTAATGATTATATAATCACTCTCCACCAAATATCAGCTCATTCTACTTAGCCATTTTCTCCCAGCACCCTCATTTGTATTTCTGGTCAGCTGGGCAGGTTGCACATGAAGTACCAGCTAGACTCATCTTTTTGGCCTGATATTTTGCCACGCTGGTCACCTTATTAGATGCGAACTCTCACCCAAATCTCGTGTCTAATGGAGCTATGCACTGCCCAATATTTATATCAAACAGGTTGCTGTTGTTTTGGACTTGAGCAACATGCAGTCACACCATGAGCCCTATGTGTTGTATCTTTGCTCAAAACCTCTAGTGGGGGAGTGATCTACTCGCTAGACATATCCAGGCCGACCAGAACGTGTGTCTGTGCCATATTCATGCAATGACCACGCGTAGAGCGCACGCGTTGCATGCACTGTGGGTGCACTGTGTCTCTGGAGCCCATGGGGAGGTCCACTCGGTCGCCCTGGCGTGTCCAAGATCCCCCCTCGGCATCCTCTTCCCCCTGGACCCCTCTCCCCCTCCGTTTTCTTCCCCGACGAGCCGTCATCGTCGCCGCACAGTACACGCCCGTGTGCGCCGTTGCCTTCATCTGCCATGTACTCTTCCTCCTCGTGACCCTGGGCGCTGCTCATCTCCGTGACCCTCTGCAGCTCATCCGCTCCCCCCTCATCGCGTTCTCCCCCTTCCCATAACCTCTAAGCACGACAGAGCCGCAACCGGACTCGCCCGATGACAACCGGCTTGGGTGCCCTCTGTTGGGGAACGTAGCAGAATTTTAAAATTTTCTACACATCACCAAGATCAATCTATGGAGTCATCTAGCAACGAGGGAGAGGGGAGTGCATCTACATACCCTTGTAGACCGCGCACGGAAGCGTTCAAGAGAACGGGGTTGATGGAGTCGTACTCGTCGTGATCCAAATCACCGATGACCTAGCGCCGAACGGACGGCACCTCCGTGTTCAACACACGTACGGTTGGGAAGACGTCTCCTCCAACTTGATCCAGCAAGGCGGAAGGAGAGGTTGATGGAGATCCAGTAGCACGACGGCGTGGTGGTGGAAACTATGGCGATCTCGGTAGGGCTTCGCCGAGCACTACGAGAAGGAGAGGTGTCACGGGAGGGAGAGGGAGGCGCCAAGGGTTAGGGTGCGGCTGCCCTCCACCCCCCACTATTTATAGGACCCCTAGGGGGGCGCCGGCCCTAGGAGATGCCATCTCCAAGGGGGGGCGGCGGCCAAGGGGGGTGGAGTGCCCCCCAAGCCAAGTGGGGCGCCCCCACCCCTAGGGTTTCCAACCCTAGGCGCAGGGGAGGCCCATGGGGGGGCGCACCAGCCCATCTGGGCTGGTTCCCCTCCCACTTCAGCCCATGGGGCCCTCCGGGATAGGTGGCCCCACCCGGTGGACCCCCGGGACCCTTCCGGTGGTCCCGGTACAATACCGATTACTCCAAAAACCTTCCCGATGGCCGAAACTTGACTTCCTATATATAAATCTTCACCTCCGGACCATTCTGGAACTCCTCGTGACGTTCGGGATCTCATCTGGGACTCAGAACAACTTTCGGGTTACCGTATACTAATATCTCAACAACCCTAGCATCACCGAACCTTAAGTGTGTAGACCCTACGGGTTCGGGAGACACACATACATGATTGAGACGACTCTTCGGTCAATAACAAACAGCGGGATCTGGATACCCATGTTGGCTCCCACATGCTCCTCGATGATCTCATCGGATGAACCACGATGTCGAGGATTCGATCAATCCCGTATACAATTCCCTTTGTCAATCGGTACGTTACTTGCCCGAGACTCGATCGTCAGTATCCCAATACCTCGTTCAATCTCGTTACTGGCAAGTCACTTTACTCGTACCGTAATGCATGATCCCGTGATCAACCACTTGGTCACATTGAGCTCATTATGATGATGCATTACCGAGTGGGCCCAGAGATACCTCTCCGTCATACGGAGTGACAAATCCCAGTCTCGATTCGTGCCAACCCAACAGACACTTTCGGAGATACCCGTAGTGTACCTTTATAGTCACCCAGTTACATTGTGACGTTTGGCACACCCAAAGCACTCCTACGGTATCCGGGAGTTGCACAATCTCATGGTCTAAGGAAATGATACTTGACATTCGGAAAAGCTATAGCAAACGAACTACACGATCTTTGAGCTATGCTTAGGATTGGGTCTTGTCCATCACATCATTCTCCTAATGATGTGATCCCGTTATCAATGACATCCAATGTCCATAGTCAGGAAACCATGACTATCTTTTGATCAACGAGCTAGTCAACTAGAGGCTCACTAGGGACGTGTTGTGGTCTATGTATTCACACATGTATTACGATTTCCGGATAACACAATTATAGCATGAACAATAGACAATTATCATGAACAAAGAGATATAATAATAACCATTTTATTATTGCCTCTAGGGCATATTTCCAACAGTCTCCTACTTGCACTAGAGTCAATAGTCTAGTTACATTGTGATGAATCGAACACCTATGCAGTTCTGGTGTTGATCATGTTTTTCTCTAGGGAGAGGTTTAGTCAATGGATCTGCCACATTCAGGTCCGTATGTACTTTACAAATATCTATGTCTCCATTTTGAACACTTTCACGAATGGAGTTGAAGCGACGCTTGATATGCCTGGTCTTCCTGTGAAACCCGGGCTCCTTGGCAAGGGCAATAGCTCCAGTGTTGTCACAGAAGAGATTCATCGGGCCCGACGCATTGGGTATGACTCCTAGGTCGGTAATGAACTCCTTCACCCAGATTGCCTCTTGTGCTGCCTCCGAGGCTGCCATGTACTCCGCCTCACATGTAGATCCCGCCACAACGCTTTGCTTGCAACTGCACCAGCTTACTGCCCCACCATTCAAAATATACACGTATCCGGTTTGTGACTTAGAGTCATCCAGATCTGTGTCGAAGCTAGCATCGACGTAACCCTTTACGACGAGCTCTTCGTCACCTCCATAAACGAGAAACATATCCTTAGTCCTCTTCAGGTACTTCAGGATATTCTTGACCGCTGTCCAGTGTTCCATGCCGAGATTACTTTGGTACCTTCCTACCAAACTTCCAACAAGGTTTACATCAGGTCTGGTACACAAAATAGCATACATGATAGACCCTATGGCTGAGGCATAGGGGACGACACCCATCTTTTCTCTATCTTCTGCCATGGTCGGGCATTGAGCCGTGCTCAATCTCGTACCTTGAAATACAGGCAAGAACCCCTTCTTTGACTGATCCATATTGAACTTCTTCAATATCTTGTCAAGGTACGTACTCTGTGAAAGACCAATGAGGCGTCTCGATCTATCTCTATAGATCTTGATGCCTAATATGTAAGCAGCTTCTCCAAGATCCTTCATTGAAAAACACTTGTTCAAATAGGCCTTTATGCTTTCCAAGAATTCTATATCATTTACCATCAACAGTATGTCATCCACATACAATATGAGAAACGCTACAGAGCTCCCACTCACTTTCTTGTAAATGCAGCCTTCTCCATAAGATTGCGTAAACCCAAACGCTTTGATCATCTCATCAAAACGAATGT
Source organism: Triticum dicoccoides (assembly GCF_002162155.2). NCBI lineage: Eukaryota > Viridiplantae > Streptophyta > Magnoliopsida > Poales > Poaceae > Triticum > Triticum dicoccoides. The sequence continues at coordinate 599,439,403 of NC_041388.1, forward strand.
TCCAACTCCGAGGCGCTTGCACCAGCCCATAAATCGAGCGTTGGAGCCTGCACACCTTGTCAGCATTCTTAGGATCGACAAAACCTTCCGGCTGCATCATATACAATTCTTCCTTAAGGAAACCATTAAGGAATGCCGTTTTGACGTCCATTTGCCATATCTCATAATCATAGAATGCGGCAATTGCTAACATGATTCGGACGGACTTCAGCTTCGCTACGGGTGAGAAAGTCTCATCGTAGTCAACCCCTTGAACTTGTCGATAACCCTTAGCGACAAGCCGAGCTTTATAGATGGTTACATTACCATCCGCGTCTGTCTTCTTCTTAAAGATCCATTTATTTTCTATGGCTCGCCGATCATCGGGCAAGTCAGTCAAAGTCCATACTTCGTTTTCATACATGGATCCTATCTCGGATTTCATGGCTTCCAGCCATTTGTCGGAATCTGGGCCCGCCATTGCTTCTTCATAGTTCGAAGGTTCACCGTTGTCTAACAACATGATTTCCAGGACAGGGTTGCCGTACCACTCTGGTGTGGAATGTGTCCTTGTAGACCTACGAAGTTCAGTAGCAACTTGATCTGAAGTTTCATGATCATCATCATTAACTTCCTCTCTAGTCGGTGCAGGCACCTCAGGAACATTTTCTTGAGCTGCGCCACTTACCGGTTCAAGAGGTAATACTTCATCGAGTTCTGCTTTCCTCCCACTTATTTATTTTGAGAGAAACTCTTTCTCTAGAAAGGATCCATTCTTGGCAACAAAGATCTTGCCTTCGGATCTGAGGTAGAAGGTATACCCAATAGTTTCTTTAGGGTATCCTATGAAGACACATTTTTCCGACTTGGGTTCGAGCTTTTCAGGTTGAAGTTTCTTGACATAAGCATCACATCCCCAAACTTTTAGAAACAACAGCTTAGGTTTCTTCCAAAACCATAATTCATATGGTGTCGTCTCGACGGATTTCGACGGAGCCCTATTTAAAGTGAATGCGGCAGTCTCTAAAGCATAGCCCCAAAATGACAGCGGTAAATCGGTAAGAGACATCATAGATCGCACCATATCCAATAGAGTGTGATTACGACGTTCGGACACACCATTACGCCGAGGTGCTCCAGGCGGCGTGAGTTGTGAAACCATTCCACATTTCCTTAAGTGTGTGCCAAATTCGTGACTCAAGTATTCTCCCCCATGATCTGAGCGCAAGAACTTGATTTTCCTGTCACGTTGATTCTCGACCTCACTCTGAAATTCCTTGAACTTTTCAAAGGTCTCAGACTTGTGTTTCATTAAGTAGACATATCCATATCTACTCAAGTCATCAGTGAGGGTGAGAACATAATGATAGCCACCGCGAGCCTCAACACTCATTGGACCGCACACATCAGTATGTATGATTTCCAATAAGTTGGTTGCTCGCTCCATTATTCCTGAGAACGGAGTCTTGGTCATTTTACCCATGAGGCATGGTTCGCACATGTCAAATTATTCGTAATCAAGAGACTCCAAAAGTCCATCTGCATGGAGCTTCTTCATGCGTTTGACACCTATGTGACCAAGGCGGCAGTGCCACAAGTATGTGGGACTATCATTATCAACCTTACATCTTTTGGTATTCACACTATGAATATGTGTAACATTACGCTTGAGATTCATTAAGAATAAACCATTCACCAGCGGAGCATGACCATAAAACATATCTCTCATATAAATAGAACAACCATTATTCTCGGATTTAAATGAGTAGCCATCTCGAATTAAACGAGATCCTGATACAATGTTCATGCTCAAAGCTGGCACTAAATAACAATTATTGAGGTTTAAAACTAATCCCGTAGGTAAATGTAGAGGCACCGTGCCGACGGCGATCACATCGACCTTGGAACCATTCCCGACGCGCATCGTCACCTCGTCCTTCGCCAGTCTCCGCTTATTCCGCAGCTCCTGCTTTGAGTTACAAATGTGAGCAACCGCACTGGTATCAAATACCCAGGAGCTACTACGAGTACTGGTAAGGTACACATCAATTACATGTATATTACATATACCTTTAGTGTTGCCGGCCTTCTTGTCCGCTAAGTATTTGGGGCAGTTCCGCTTCCAGTGACCACTTCCCTTGCAATAAAAATACTCAGTCTCAGGCTTGGGTCCATTCTTTGACTTCTTCCTGGCAGCTTGCTTACCGGGCGCGGCAACTCCCTTGCCTTCCTTCTTGAAGTTCTTTTTACCCTTGCCTTTCTTGAACTTAGTGGTTTTATTCACCATCAACACTTGATGTTCCTTTTTGATTTCCACCTGCTGATTTCAACATTGAATATACCTCAGGAATGGTCTTTTCCATCCCCTACATATTGAAGTTCATCACAAAGCTCTTGTAGCTCAGTGGAAGCGATTGAAGGATTCTGTCAATGACCGCATCATCCGGGAGATTAACTCCTAGCTGAGTCAAGCGGTTATGCAACCCAGACATTTTGAGTATGTGCTCACTGACAGAACTATTTTCCTCCATCTTACAATTGAAGAACTTGTCGGAGACTTCATATCTCTCGACCCGGGCATGAGCTTGGAAAACCATTTTCAGCTCTTCGAACATCTCATATGCTCCGTGTCTCTCAAAACGCTTTTGGAGCCCCGGTTCTAAGCTGTAAAGCATGCCGCACTGCACGAGGGAGTAATCATCAGCACGTGACTGCCAAGCGTTCATAACGTCTTGGTTCTCTGGGATGGGTGCGTCACCTAGCGGTGCTTCTAGGACATAATCTTTCTTGGCAGCTATGAGGATGATCCTCAGGTTCCGGACCCAGTCCGTATAGTTGCTGCCATCATCTTTCAGCTTGGTTTTATCTAGGAACGCGTTGAAGTTGAGGGCAACATTAGTGTGGGCCATTTGATCTACAAGACATAGCGTAAAGATTTTAGACTAAGTTCATGATAATTAAGTTCATCTAATCGAATTATTCAATGAACTCCCACTCAGAGAGACATCCCTCTAGTCATCTAAGTGAAACATGATCCGAGTCAACTAGGCCGTGTCCGATCATCACGTGAGACGGACTAGTCAACATCGGTGAACATCTTCATGTTGATCGTATCTTCTATACGACTCATGCTCGACCTTTCGGTCTTCCGTGTTCCGAGGCCATGTCCGTACATGCTAGGCTCGTCAAGTCAACCTAAGTGTATTGCGTGTGTAAATCTGGCTTACACCCGTTGTATTCGAACGTTAGAATCTATCACACCCGATCATCATGTGGTGCTTCGAAACAACGAACCTTCGCAACGGTGCACAGTTAGGGGGAACACTTTCTTGAAATTATTACGAGGGATCATCTTATTTAAGCTACCGTCGTTCTAAGAAAATAAGATGCAAAAAATGATAAACATCACATGCAATCAAATAGTGACATGATATGGCCAATATCATTTGATCCTTTTGATCTCCATCTTCAGGGCTTCATGATCATCGTTGTCACCGGCATGACACCATGATCTCCATCATCGTGTCTTCTTGAAGTTGTCTCGTCATCTATTACTTCTACTACTATGGCTAACGCTTTAGCAATAAAGTAAAGTAATTACATGACATTTATGTTGACACACATGTCATAAATAAATTAAGACAACTCCTATGGCTCCTGTCGGTTGTCATACTCATCGACATGCAAGTCGTGATTCCTATTACAAGAACATGATCAATCTCATACATCACATATATCATTCATCACATCCTTTTGGCCATATCACATCACACGACACATGCTGCAAAAACAAGTTAGACGTCCTCTAATTGTTGTTGCAAGTTTTTACGTGGCTGCTATAGGTTTCTAGCAAGAACGTTTCTTACCTACGCCAAAACCACAACGTGATATGCCAATTTCTATTTACCCTTCATAAGGACCCTTTTCATCGAATCCGATCCGACTAAAGTGGGAGAGACAGACACCCGCTAGCCACCTTATGCAACTAGTGCATGTCAATCGGTGGAACCAATCTCACGTAAGCGTACGTGTAAGGTCGGTCCAGGCCGCTTCATCCCACGATGCCGCCGAATCAAGATAAGACTAGTAATGGCAAGCAAATTGACAATATCCACGCCCACAACTGCTTTGTGTTCTACTCGTGCATAGAAACTACGCATAGACCTAGCTCATGATGCCACTGTTGGGGAACGTAACCGAATTTTAAAATTTTCTATGCATCACCAAGATCAATCTATGGAGTCATCTAGCAACGAGGGAGAGGGGAGTGCATCTACATACCCTTGTATATTGCGCGCGGAAGCGTTCAAGAGAACGGGGTTGATGGAGTCGTACTCATCATGATCCAAATCACCGATGACCTAGCACCGAACGGACGGCACCTCCGCGTTCAACACACGTACAATTGGGAAGACGTCTCCTCCAAATTGATCCAGCAAGGGGGAAGGAGAGGTTGATGGAGATCCAGCAGCACGACGGCATGGTGGTGGAAACTACGGCGATCTCGGCAGGGCTTCGCCGAGCACTGCGAGAAGGAGAGGTGTCACGGGAGGGAGAGGGAGGCGTCAAGTGTTAGGGTGCGGCTGCCCTCCCTCCCCCCACTATTTATAGGAC